>NC_086166.1:16420000-16670265 GCF_035149785.1 Candoia aspera | reverse complement strand
TTGACGATGCCAGAAACCCAACCGGAGTACTAGAGTGCATTTGGATGTCAATTCTGAACTCGCATGGGATTCCTAATACAACGCACAACTTGACTTTCCCCTTCTGTGTACGTTTGCCAGGAGCCATGTTGGGCAAAGTGTTAAAATAGCGATTCTTCTCAATATCTCAGTTAGCCTTCTCTTCAGGCAGAGAGAGATTCATGAAAGTCCATGCATTTCAAGATTCTCCTTTACAACCAGAACATGAATCATCAACTGTCTTTCAGATCTGGTCTTTCACTGGGCTGCAAACTTGAGTTATAAAAGATGAATTCTGCCCTCCATGTGACAATGCCAGAAACCGAACCGGAGTTCTAGAGTGCATTTGGATGTCAATTCTGAACTCGCATGGGATTGCTAATACAACGGAGAGCTTCACATTCCCCTTCTGTGTACATTTGTGTGGAGGCAATGTTGGGCAAGGTGTTAAAATAGCGATTCTTCTCAATATCTCAGTTAGCCTTCTCTTCAGGAAGAGAGTGATTCATGAAAATCCATGCATTTCAAGGTTCTCCTTTACAAGCAGAACATGAATCATCAACTGTCTTTCAGATCTGGTCTTTCACTGGGCCGCAAACCTCAGTTGTAAAAGGTGAATTCTGCCCTCCATGTGACGATGCCAGAAACCGAACCGGAGTACTAGAGTGCATTTGGATGTCAATTCTGAACTCGCATGGGATTGCTAATACAACGGAGAGCTTGACTTTCCCCTTCTGTGTACGTTTGTGTGGAGGCCATGGTGGGCAATGTGTTAAAATCGCGATTCTTCTCAATATCTCAGTTAGCTTTCTCTTCAGGCAGAGAGAGATTCATGAAAATCCATGCATTTCAAGATTCTCCTTTAGAAACAGAACATGAATCATCAACTGTCTTTCAGATCTGGTCTTTCACTGGGCTGCAAACTTGAGTTATAAAAGGTGAATTCTGCCCTCCATGTGACAATGCGGAAAGCGAACCGGTGTACTAGAGTGCATTTGGATGTCAATTCTGAACTCGCATGGATTGCTAATACAACGGAGAGCTTGACATTCCCCTTCTGTGTACATTTGTGTGGAGGCAATGTTGGGCAAGGTGTTAAAATAGCGATTCTTCTCAATATCTCAGTTAGCCTTCTCTTCAGGCAGAGAGAGATTCATGAAAGTCCATGCATTTCAAGATTCTCCTTTACAACCAGAACATGAATCATCAACTGTCTTTCAGATCTGGTCTTTCACTGGGCTGCAAACTTGAGTTATAAAAGATGAATTCTGCCCTCCATGTGACAATGCCAGAAACCGAACCGGAGTTCTAGAGTGCATTTGGATGTCAATTCTGAACTCGCATGGGATTGCTAATACAACGGAGAGCTTGACATTCCCCTTCTGTGTACATTTGTGTGGAGGCAATGTTGGGCAAGGTGTTAAAATAGCGATTCTTCTCAATATCTCAGTTAGCCTTCTCTTCAGGAAGAGAGTGATTCATGAAAATCCATGCATTTCAAGGTTCTCCTTTACAAGCAGAACATGAATCATCAACTGTCTTTCAGATCTGGTCTTTCACTGGGCCGCAAACCTCAGTTGTAAAAGGTGAATTCTGCCCTCCATGTGACAATGCCAGAAACCGAACCGGAGTACTAGAGTGCATTTGGATGTCAATTCTGAACTCCATGGGATTGCTAATACAACGGAGAGCTTGACTTTCCACTTCTGTGTACGTTTGTGTGGAGGCCATGGTGGGCAATGTGTTAAAATCGCGATTCTTCTCAATATCTCAGTTAGCTTTCTCTTCAGGCAGAGAGAGATTCATGAAAATCCATGCATTTCAAGATTCTCCTTTACAAGCAGAACATGAATCATCAGCTGTCTTTCAGATCTGGTCTTTCACTGGGCTGCAAACTTCAGTTGTAAAAGGTGAATTCTGCCCTCCATGTGACAATGCCAGAAACCGAACCGGTGTACTAGAGTGCATTTGGATGTCAATTCTGAACTGGCATGGGATTGCTAATACAACGGAGAGCTTCACATTCCCCTTCTGTGTACATTTGTGTGGAGGCAATGTTGGGCAAGGTGTTAAAATAGCGATTCTTCTCAATATCTCAGTTAGCTTTCTCTTCAGGCAGAGAGAGATTCATGAAAATCCATGCATTTCAAGATTCTCCTTTACAAGCAGAACATGAATCATCAGCTGTCTTTCAGATCTGGTCTTTCACTGGGCTGCAAACTTCAGTTGTAAAAGGTGAATTCTGCCCTCCATGTGACAATGCCAGAAACCGAACCGGTGTACTAGAGTGCATTTGGATGTCAATTCTGAACTGGCATGGGATTGCTAATACAACGGAGAGCTTCACATTCCCCTTCTGTGTACATTTGTGTGGAGGCAATGTTGGGCAAGGTGTTAAAATAGCGATTCTTCTCAATATCTCAGTTAGCTTTCTCTTCAGACAGAGAGAGATTCATGAAAATCCATGCATTTCAAGATTCTCCTTTACAAGCAGAACATGAATCATCAGCTGTCTTTCAGATCTGGTCTTTCACTGGGCTGCAAACTTCAGTTGTAAAAGGTGAATTCTGCCCTCCATGTGACAATGCCAGAAACCGAACCGGTGTACTAGAGTGCATTTGGATGTCAATTCTGAACTCGCATGGGATTGCTAATACAACGGAGAGCTTCACATTCCCCTTCTGTGTACATTTGTGTGGAGGCAATGTTGGGCAAGGTGTTAAAATAGCGATTCTTCTCAATATCTCAGGTAGCTTTCTCTTCAGGCAGAGAGAGATTCATGAAAATCCATGCATTTCAAGATTCTCCTTTACAAGCAGAACATGAATCATCAGCTGTCTTTCAGATCTGGTCTTTCACTGGGCTGCAAACTTCAGTTGTAAAAGGTGAATTCTGCCCTCCATGTGACAATGCCAGAAACCGAACCGGTGTACTAGAGTGCATTTGGATGTCAATTCTGAACTCGCATGGGATTGCTAATACAACGGAGAGCTTCACATTCCCCTTCTGTGTACATTTGTGTGGAGGCAATGTTGGGCAAGGTGTTAAAATAGCGATTCTTCTCAATATCTCAGTTAGCCTTCTCTTCAGGAAGAGAGTGATTCATGAAACTCCATGCATTTCAAGGTTCTCCTTTACAAGCAGAACATGAATCATCAACTGTCTTTCAGATCTGGTCTTTCACTGGGCCGCAAACCTCAGTTGTAAAAGGTGAATTCTGCCCTCCATGTGACGATGCCAGAAACCGAACCGGAGTACTAGAGTGCATTTGGATGTCAATTCTGAACTCGCATGGGATTGCTAATACAACGGAGAGCTTGACATTCCCCTTCTGTGTACATTTGTGTGGAGGCAATGTTGGGCAAGGTGTTAAAATAGCGATTCTTCTCAATATCTCAGTTAGCCTTCTCTTCAGGAAGAGAGTGATTCATGAAAATCCATGCATTTCAAGGTTCTCCTTTACAAGCAGAACATGAATCATCAACTGTCTTTCAGATCTGGTCTTTCACTGGGCCGCAAACCTCAGTTGTAAAAGGTGAATTCTGCCCTCCATGTGACGATGCCAGAAACCCAACCGGAGTACTAGAGTGCATTTGGATGTCAATTCTGAACTCGCATGGGATTCCTAATACAACGCACAACTTGACTTTCCCCTTCTGTGTACGTTTGCCAGGAGCCATGTTGGGCAAAGTGTTAAAATAGCGATTCTTCTCAATATCTCAGTTAGCCTTCTCTTCAGGCAGAGAGAGATTCATGAAAGTCCATGCATTTCAAGATTCTCCTTTACAACCAGAACATGAATCATCAACTGTCTTTCAGATCTGGTCTTTCACTGGGCTGCAAACTTGAGTTATAAAAGATGAATTCTGCCCTCCATGTGACAATGCCAGAAACCGAACCGGAGTTCTAGAGTGCATTTGGATGTCAATTCTGAACTCGCATGGGATTGCTAATACAACGGAGAGCTTGACATTCCCCTTCTGTGTACATTTGTGTGGAGGCAATGTTGGGCAAGGTGTTAAAATAGCGATTCTTCTCAATATCTCAGTTAGCCTTCTCTTCAGGAAGAGAGTGATTCATGAAAATCCATGCATTTCAAGGTTCTCCTTTACAAGCAGAACATGAATCATCAACTGTCTTTCAGATCTGGTCTTTCACTGGGCCGCAAACCTCAGTTGTAAAAGGTGAATTCTGCCCTCCATGTGACGATGCCAGAAACCGAACCGGAGTACTAGAGTGCATTTGGATGTCAATTCTGAACTCGCATGGGATTCCTAATACAACGCACAACTTGACTTTCCCCTTCTGTGTACGTTTGCCAGGAGCCATGTTGGGCAAGGTGTTAAAATAGCGATTCTTCTCAATATCTCAGTTAGCCTTCTCTTCAGGCAGAGAGAGATTCATGAAAGTCCATGCATTTCAAGATTCTCCTTTACAACCAGAACATGAATCATCAACTGTCTTTCAGATCTGGTCTTTCACTGGGCTGCAAACTTGAGTTATAAAAGATGAATTCTGCCCTCCATGTGACAATGCCAGAAACCGAACCGTAGTTCTAGAGTGCATTTGGATGTCAATTCTGAACTCGCATGGGATTGCTAATACAACGGAGAGCTTGACATTCCCCTTCTGTGTACATTTGTGTGGAGGCAATGTTGGGCAAGGTGTTAAAATAGCGATTCTTCTCAATATCTCAGTTAGCCTTCTCTTCAGGAAGAGAGTGATTCATGAAAATCCATGCATTTCAAGGTTCTCCTTTACAAGCAGAACATGAATCATCAACTGTCTTTCAGATCTGGTCTTTCACTGGGCCGCAAACCTCAGTTGTAAAAGGTGAATTCTGCCCTCCATGTGACGATGCCAGAAACCGAACCGGAGTACTAGAGTGCATTTGGATGTCAATTCTGAACTCGCATGGGATTCCTAATACAACGCACAACTTGACTTTCCCCTTCTGTGTACGTTTGCCAGGAGCCATGTTGGGCAAGGTGTTAAAATAGCGATTCTTCTCAATATCTCAGTTAGCCTTCTCTTCAGGCAGAGAGAGATTCATGAAAGTCCATGCATTTCAAGATTCTCCTTTACAACCAGAACATGAATCATCAACTGTCTTTCAGATCTGGTCTTTCACTGGGCTGCAAACTTGAGTTATAAAAGATGAATTCTGCCCTCCATGTGACAATGCCAGAAACCGAACCGGAGTTCTAGAGTGCATTTGGATGTCAATTCTGAACTCGCATGGGATTGCTAATACAACGGAGAGCTTGACATTCCCCTTCTGTGTACATTTGTGTGGAGGCAATGTTGGGCAAGGTGTTAAAATAGCGATTCTTCTCAATATCTCAGTTAGCCTTCTCTTCAGGAAGAGAGTGATTCATGAAAATCCATGCATTTCAAGGTTCTCCTTTACAAGCAGAACATGAATCATCAACTGTCTTTCAGATCTGGTCTTTCACTGGGCTGCAAACTTGAGTTATAAAAGATGAATTCTGCCCTCCATGTGACGATGCCAGAAACCGAACCGTAGTTCTAGAGTGCATTTGGATGTCAATTCTGAACTCGCATGGGATTGCTAATACAACGGAGAGCTTCACATTCCCCTTCTGTGTACATTTGTGTGGAGGCAATGTTGGGCAAGGTGTTAAAATAGCGATTCTTCTCAATATCTCAGTTAGCCTTCTCTTCAGGAAGAGAGTGATTCATGAAAATCCATGCATTTCAAGGTTCTCCTTTACAAGCAGAACATGAATCATCAACTGTCTTTCAGATCTGGTCTTTCACTGGGCCGCAAACCTCAGTTGTAAAAGGTGAATTCTGCCCTCCATGTGACGATGCCAGAAACCGAACCGGAGTACTAGAGTGCATTTGGATGTCAATTCTGAACTCGCATGGGATTGCTAATACAACGGAGAGCTTGACTTTCCCCTTCTGTGTACGTTTGTGTGGAGGCCATGGTGGGCAATGTGTTAAAATCGCGATTCTTCTCAATATCTCAGTTAGCTTTCTCTTCAGGCAGAGAGAGATTCATGAAAATCCATGCATTTCAAGATTCTCCTTTAGAAACAGAACATGAATCATCAACTGTCTTTCAGATCTGGTCTTTCACTGGGCTGCAAACTTGAGTTATAAAAGGTGAATTCTGCCCTCCATGTGACAATGCCGGAAAGCGAACCGGTGTACTAGAGTGCATTTGGATGTCAATTCTGAACTCGCATGGGATTGCTAATACAACGGAGAGCTTGACATTCCCCTTCTGTGTACATTTGTGTGGAGGCAATGTTGGGCAAGGTGTTAAAATAGCGATTCTTCTCAATATCTCAGTTAGCCTTCTCTTCAGGCAGAGAGAGATTCATGAAAGTCCATGCATTTCAAGATTCTTCTTTACAACCAGAACATGAATCATCAACTGTCTTTCAGATCTGGTCTTTCACTGGGCTGCAAACTTGAGTTATAAAAGATGAATTCTGCCCTCCATGTGACAATGCCAGAAACCGAACCGGAGTTCTAGAGTGCATTTGGATGTCAATTCTGAACTCGCATGGGATTGCTAATACAACGGAGAGCTTGACATTCCCCTTCTGTGTACATTTGTGTGGAGGCAATGTTGGGCAAGGTGTTAAAATAGCGATTCTTCTCAATATCTCAGTTAGCCTTCTCTTCAGGAAGAGAGTGATTCATGAAAATCCATGCATTTCAAGGTTCTCCTTTACAAGCAGAACATGAATCATCAACTGTCTTTCAGATCTGGTCTTTCACTGGGCCGCAAACCTCAGTTGTAAAAGGTGAATTCTGCCCTCCATGTGACAATGCCAGAAACCGAACCGGAGTACTAGAGTGCATTTGGATGTCAATTCTGAACTCCATGGGATTGCTAATACAACGGAGAGCTTGACTTTCCACTTCTGTGTACGTTTGTGTGGAGGCCATGGTGGGCAATGTGTTAAAATCGCGATTCTTCTCAATATCTCAGTTAGCTTTCTCTTCAGGCAGAGAGAGATTCATGAAAATCCATGCATTTCAAGATTCTCCTTTACAAGCAGAACATGAATCATCAGCTGTCTTTCAGATCTGGTCTTTCACTGGGCTGCAAACTTCAGTTGTAAAAGGTGAATTCTGCCCTCCATGTGACAATGCCAGAAACCGAACCGGTGTACTAGAGTGCATTTGGATGTCAATTCTGAACTGGCATGGGATTGCTAATACAACGGAGAGCTTCACATTCCCCTTCTGTGTACATTTGTGTGGAGGCAATGTTGGGCAAGGTGTTAAAATAGCGATTCTTCTCAATATCTCAGTTAGCTTTCTCTTCAGGCAGAGAGAGATTCATGAAAATCCATGCATTTCAAGATTCTCCTTTACAAGCAGAACATGAATCATCAGCTGTCTTTCAGATCTGGTCTTTCACTGGGCTGCAAACTTCAGTTGTAAAAGGTGAATTCTGCCCTCCATGTGACAATGCCAGAAACCGAACCGGTGTACTAGAGTGCATTTGGATGTCAATTCTGAACTCGCATGGGATTGCTAATACAACGGAGAGCTTCACATTCCCCTTCTGTGTACATTTGTGTGGAGGCAATGTTGGGCAAGGTGTTAAAATAGCGATTCTTCTCAATATCTCAGGTAGCTTTCTCTTCAGGCAGAGAGAGATTCATGAAAATCCATGCATTTCAAGATTCTCTTTACAAGCAGAACATGAATCATCAGCTGTCTTTCAGATCTGGTCTTTCACTGGGCTGCAAACTTCAGTTGTAAAAGGTGAATTCTGCCCTCCATGTGACAATGCCAGAAACCGAACCGGTGTACTAGAGTGCATTTGGATGTCAATTCTGAACTCGCATGGGATTGCTAATACAACGGAGAGCTTCACATTCCCCTTCTGTGTACATTTGTGTGGAGGCAATGTTGGGCAAGGTGTTAAAATAGCGATTCTTCTCAATATCTCAGTTAGCCTTCTCTTCAGGAAGAGAGTGATTCATGAAACTCCATGCATTTCAAGGTTCTCCTTTACAAGCAGAACATGAATCATCAACTGTCTTTCAGATCTGGTCTTTCACTGGGCCGCAAACCTCAGTTGTAAAAGGTGAATTCTGCCCTCCATGTGACGATGCCAGAAACCGAACCGGAGTACTAGAGTGCATTTGGATGTCAATTCTGAACTCGCATGGGATTGCTAATACAACGGAGAGCTTCACATTCCCCTTCTGTGTACATTTGTGTGGAGGCAATGTTGGGCAAGGTGTTAAAATAGCGATTCTTCTCAATATCTCAGTTAGCCTTCTCTTCAGGAAGAGAGTGATTCATGAAAATCCATGCATTTCAAGGTTCTCCTTTACAAGCAGAACATTAATCATCAACTGTCTTTCAGATCTGGTCTTTCACTGGGCCGCAAACCTCAGTTGTAAAAGGTGAATTCTGCCCTCCATGTGACGATGCCAGAAACCCAACCGGAGTACTAGAGTGCATTTGGATGTCAATTCTGAACTCGCATGGGATTCCTAATACAACGCACAACTTGACTTTCCCCTTCTGTGTACGTTTGCCAGGAGCCATGTTGGGCAAAGTGTTAAAATAGCGATTCTTCTCAATATCTCAGTTAGCCTTCTCTTCAGGCAGAGAGAGATTCATGAAAGTCCATGCATTTCAAGATTCTCCTTTACAACCAGAACATGAATCATCAACTGTCTTTCAGATCTGGTCTTTCACTGGGCTGCAAACTTGAGTTATAAAAGATGAATTCTGCCCTCCATGTGACAATGCCAGAAACCGAACCGGAGTTCTAGAGTGCATTTGGATGTCAATTCTGAACTCGCATGGGATTGCTAATACAACGGAGAGCTTCACATTCCCCTTCTGTGTACATTTGTGTGGAGGCAATGTTGGGCAAGGTGTTAAAATAGCGATTCTTCTCAATATCTCAGTTAGCCTTCTCTTCAGGAAGAGAGTGATTCATGAAAATCCATGCATTTCAAGGTTCTCCTTTACAAGCAGAACATGAATCATCAACTGTCTTTCAGATCTGGTCTTTCACTGGGCCGCAAACCTCAGTTGTAAAAGGTGAATTCTGCCCTCCATGTGACGATGCCAGAAACCGAACCGGAGTACTAGAGTGCATTTGGATGTCAATTCTGAACTCGCATGGGATTGCTAATACAACGGAGAGCTTGACTTTCCCCTTCTGTGTACGTTTGTGTGGAGGCCATGGTGGGCAATGTGTTAAAATCGCGATTCTTCTCAATATCTCAGTTAGCTTTCTCTTCAGGCAGAGAGAGATTCATGAAAATCCATGCATTTCAAGATTCTCCTTTAGAAACAGAACATGAATCATCAACTGTCTTTCAGATCTGGTCTTTCACTGGGCTGCAAACTTGAGTTATAAAAGGTGAATTCTGCCCTCCATGTGACAATGCCGGAAAGCGAACCGGTGTACTAGAGTGCATTTGGATGTCAATTCTGAACTCGCATGGGATTGCTAATACAACGGAGAGCTTGACATTCCCCTTCTGTGTACATTTGTGTGGAGGCAATGTTGGGCAAGGTGTTAAAATAGCGATTCTTCTCAATATCTCAGTTAGCCTTCTCTTCAGGCAGAGAGAGATTCATGAAAGTCCATGCATTTCAAGATTCTCCTTTACAACCAGAACATGAATCATCAACTGTCTTTCAGATCTGGTCTTTCACTGGGCTGCAAACTTGAGTTATAAAAGATGAATTCTGCCCTCCATGTGACAATGCCAGAAACCGAACCGGAGTTCTAGAGTGCATTTGGATGTCAATTCTGAACTCGCATGGGATTGCTAATACAACGGAGAGCTTGACATTCCCCTTCTGTGTACATTTGTGTGGAGGCAATGTTGGGCAAGGTGTTAAAATAGCGATTCTTCTCAATATCTCAGTTAGCCTTCTCTTCAGGAAGAGAGTGATTCATGAAAATCCATGCATTTCAAGGTTCTCCTTTACAAGCAGAACATGAATCATCAACTGTCTTTCAGATCTGGTCTTTCACTGGGCCGCAAACCTCAGTTGTAAAAGGTGAATTCTGCCCTCCATGTGACAATGCCAGAAACCGAACCGGAGTACTAGAGTGCATTTGGATGTCAATTCTGAACTCCATGGGATTGCTAATACAACGGAGAGCTTGACTTTCCACTTCTGTGTACGTTTGTGTGGAGGCCATGGTGGGCAATGTGTTAAAATCGCGATTCTTCTCAATATCTCAGTTAGCTTTCTCTTCAGGCAGAGAGAGATTCATGAAAATCCATGCATTTCAAGATTCTCCTTTACAAGCAGAACATGAATCATCAGCTGTCTTTCAGATCTGGTCTTTCACTGGGCTGCAAACTTCAGTTGTAAAAGGTGAATTCTGCCCTCCATGTGACAATGCCAGAAACCGAACCGGTGTACTAGAGTGCATTTGGATGTCAATTCTGAACTGGCATGGGATTGCTAATACAACGGAGAGCTTCACATTCCCCTTCTGTGTACATTTGTGTGGAGGCAATGTTGGGCAAGGTGTTAAAATAGCGATTCTTCTCAATATCTCAGTTAGCTTTCTCTTCAGGCAGAGAGAGATTCATGAAAATCCATGCATTTCAAGATTCTCCTTTACAAGCAGAACATGAATCATCAGCTGTCTTTCAGATCTGGTCTTTCACTGGGCTGCAAACTTCAGTTGTAAAAGGTGAATTCTGCCCTCCATGTGACAATGCCAGAAACCGAACCGGTGTACTAGAGTGCATTTGGATGTCAATTCTGAACTGGCATGGGATTGCTAATACAACGGAGAGCTTCACATTCCCCTTCTGTGTACATTTGTGTGGAGGCAATGTTGGGCAAGGTGTTAAAATAGCGATTCTTCTCAATATCTCAGTTAGCTTTCTCTTCAGACAGAGAGAGATTCATGAAAATCCATGCATTTCAAGATTCTCCTTTACAAGCAGAACATGAATCATCAGCTGTCTTTCAGATCTGGTCTTTCACTGGGCTGCAAACTTCAGTTGTAAAAGGTGAATTCTGCCCTCCATGTGACAATGCCAGAAACCGAACCGGTGTACTAGAGTGCATTTGGATGTCAATTCTGAACTCGCATGGGATTGCTAATACAACGGAGAGCTTCACATTCCCCTTCTGTGTACATTTGTGTGGAGGCAATGTTGGGCAAGGTGTTAAAATAGCGATTCTTCTCAATATCTCAGGTAGCTTTCTCTTCAGGCAGAGAGAGATTCATGAAAATCCATGCATTTCAAGATTCTCCTTTACAAGCAGAACATGAATCATCAGCTGTCTTTCAGATCTGGTCTTTCACTGGGCTGCAAACTTCAGTTGTAAAAGGTGAATTCTGCCCTCCATGTGACAATGCCAGAAACCGAACCGGTGTACTAGAGTGCATTTGGATGTCAATTCTGAACTCGCATGGGATTGCTAATACAACGGAGAGCTTCACATTCCCCTTCTGTGTACATTTGTGTGGAGGCAATGTTGGGCAAGGTGTTAAAATAGCGATTCTTCTCAATATCTCAGTTAGCCTTCTCTTCAGGAAGAGAGTGATTCATGAAACTCCATGCATTTCAAGGTTCTCCTTTACAAGCAGAACATGAATCATCAACTGTCTTTCAGATCTGGTCTTTCACTGGGCCGCAAACCTCAGTTGTAAAAGGTGAATTCTGCCCTCCATGTGACGATGCCAGAAACCGAACCGGAGTACTAGAGTGCATTTGGATGTCAATTCTGAACTTGCATGGGATTGCTAATACAACGGAGAGCTTGACATTCCCCTTCTGTGTACATTTGTGTGGAGGCAATGTTGGGCAAGGTGTTAAAATAGCGATTCTTCTCAATATCTCAGTTAGCCTTCTCTTCAGGAAGAGAGTGATTCATGAAAATCCATGCATTTCAAGGTTCTCCTTTACAAGCAGAACATGAATCATCAACTGTCTTTCAGATCTGGTCTTTCACTGGGCCGCAAACCTCAGTTGTAAAAGGTGAATTCTGCCCTCCATGTGACGATGCCAGAAACCCAACCGGAGTACTAGAGTGCATTTGGATGTCAATTCTGAACTCGCATGGGATTCCTAATACAACGCACAACTTGACTTTCCCCTTCTGTGTACGTTTGCCAGGAGCCATGTTGGGCAAAGTGTTAAAATAGCGATTCTTCTCAATATCTCAGTTAGCCTTCTCTTCAGGCAGAGAGAGATTCATGAAAGTCCATGCATTTCAAGATTCTCCTTTACAACCAGAACATGAATCATCAACTGTCTTTCAGATCTGGTCTTTCACTGGGCTGCAAACTTGAGTTATAAAAGATGAATTCTGCCCTCCATGTGACAATGCCAGAAACCGAACCGGAGTTCTAGAGTGCATTTGGATGTCAATTCTGAACTCGCATGGGATTGCTAATACAACGGAGAGCTTCACATTCCCCTTCTGTGTACATTTGTGTGGAGGCAATGTTGGGCAAGGTGTTAAAATAGCGATTCTTCTCAATATCTCAGTTAGCCTTCTCTTCAGGAAGAGAGTGATTCATGAAACTCCATGCATTTCAAGGTTCTCCTTTACAAGCAGAACATGAATCATCAACTGTCTTTCAGATCTGGTCTTTCACTGGGCTGCAAACTTGAGTTATAAAAGATGAATTCTGCCCTCCATGTGACAATGCCAGAAACCGAACCGGAGTTCTAGAGTGCATTTGGATGTCAATTCTGAACTCGCATGGGATTGCTAATAGAACGGAGAGCTTCACATTCCCCTTCTGTGTACATTTGTGTGGAGGCAATGTTGGGCAAGGTGTTAAAATAGCGATTCTTCTCAATATCTCAGTTAGCCTTCTCTTCAGGAAGAGAGTGATTCATGAAAATCCATGCATTTCAAGGTTCTCCTTTACAAGCAGAACATGAATCATCAACTGTCTTTCAGATCTGGTCTTTCACTGGGCCGCAAACCTCAGTTGTAAAAGGTGAATTCTGCCCTCCATGTGTCGATGCCAGAAACTGAACCGGAGTACTAGAGTGCATTTGGATGTCAATTCTGAACTCGCATGGGATTCCTAATACAACGCACAACTTGACTTTCCCCTTCTGTGTACGTTTGCCAGGAGCCATGTTGGGCAAGGTGTTAAAATAGCGATTCTTCTCAATATCTCAGTTAGCCTTCTCTTCAGGCAGAGAGAGATTCATGAAAGTCCATGCATTTCATGATTCTCCTTTACAACCAGAACATGAATCATCAACTGTCTTTCAGATCTGGTCTTTCACTGGGCTGCAAACTTGAGTTATAAAAGATGAATTCTGCCCTCCATGTGACAATGCCAGAAACCGAACCGGAGTTCTAGAGTGCATTTGGATGTCAATTCTGAACTCGCATGGGATTGCTAATACAACGGAGAGCTTGACATTCCCCTTCTGTGTACATTTGTGTGGAGGCAATGTTGGGCAAGGTGTTAAAATAGCGATTCTTCTCAATATCTCAGTTAGCCTTCTCTTCAGGAAGAGAGTGATTCATGAAAATCCATGCATTTCAAGGTTCTCCTTTACAAGCAGAACATGAATCATCAACTGTCTTTCAGATCTGGTCTTTCACTGGGCCGCAAACCTCAGTTGTAAAAGGTGAATTCTGCCCTCCATGTGACGATGCCAGAAACCGAACCGGAGTACTAGAGTGCATTTGGATGTCAATTCTGAACTCGCATGGGATTCCTAATACAACGCACAACTTGACTTTCCCCTTCTGTGTACGTTTGCCAGGAGCCATGTTGGGCAAGGTGTTAAAATAGCGATTCTTCTCAATATCTCAGTTAGCCTTCTCTTCAGGCAGAGAGAGATTCATGAAAGTCCATGCATTTCAAGATTCTCCTTTACAACCAGAACATGAATCATCAACTGTCTTTCAGATCTGGTCTTTCACTGGGCTGCAAACTTGAGTTATAAAAGATGAATTCTGCCCTCCATGTGACAATGCCAGAAACCGAACCGGAGTTCTAGAGTGCATTTGGATGTCAATTCTGAACTCGCATGGGATTGCTAATACAACGGAGAGCTTGACATTCCCCTTCTGTGTACATTTGTGTGGAGGCAATGTTGGGCAAGGTGTTAAAATAGCGATTCTTCTCAATATCTCAGTTAGCCTTCTCTTCAGGAAGAGAGTGATTCATGAAACTCCATGCATTTCAAGGTTCTCCTTTACAAGCAGAACATGAATCATCAACTGTCTTTCAGATCTGGTCTTTCACTGGGCCGCAAACCTCAGTTGTAAAAGGTGAATTCTGCCCTCCATGTGACGATGCCAGAAACCGAACCGGAGTACTAGAGTGCATTTGGATGTCAATTCTGAACTTGCATGGGATTGCTAATACAACGGAGAGCTTGACATTCCCCTTCTGTGTACATTTGTGTGGAGGCAATGTTGGGCAAGGTGTTAAAATAGCGATTCTTCTCAATATCTCAGTTAGCCTTCTCTTCAGGAAGAGAGTGATTCATGAAAATCCATGCATTTCAAGGTTCTCCTTTACAAGCAGAACATGAATCATCAACTGTCTTTCAGATCTGGTCTTTCACTGGGCCGCAAACCTCAGTTGTAAAAGGTGAATTCTGCCCTCCATGTGACGATGCCAGAAACCCAACCGGAGTACTAGAGTGCATTTGGATGTCAATTCTGAACTCGCATGGGATTCCTAATACAACGCACAACTTGACTTTCCCCTTCTGTGTACGTTTGCCAGGAGCCATGTTGGGCAAAGTGTTAAAATAGCGATTCTTCTCAATATCTCAGTTAGCCTTCTCTTCAGGCAGAGAGAGATTCATGAAAGTCCATGCATTTCAAGATTCTCCTTTACAACCAGAACATGAATCATCAACTGTCTTTCAGATCTGGTCTTTCACTGGGCTGCAAACTTGAGTTATAAAAGATGAATTCTGCCCTCCATGTGACAATGCCAGAAACCGAACCGGAGTTCTAGAGTGCATTTGGATGTCAATTCTGAACTCGCATGGGATTGCTAATACAACGGAGAGCTTCACATTCCCCTTCTGTGTACATTTGTGTGGAGGCAATGTTGGGCAAGGTGTTAAAATAGCGATTCTTCTCAATATCTCAGTTAGCCTTCTCTTCAGGAAGAGAGTGATTCATGAAACTCCATGCATTTCAAGGTTCTCCTTTACAAGCAGAACATGAATCATCAACTGTCTTTCAGATCTGGTCTTTCACTGGGCTGCAAACTTGAGTTATAAAAGATGAATTCTGCCCTCCATGTGACAATGCCAGAAACCGAACCGGAGTTCTAGAGTGCATTTGGATGTCAATTCTGAACTCGCATGGGATTGCTAATAGAACGGAGAGCTTCACATTCCCCTTCTGTGTACATTTGTGTGGAGGCAATGTTGGGCAAGGTGTTAAAATAGCGATTCTTCTCAATATCTCAGTTAGCCTTCTCTTCAGGAAGAGAGTGATTCATGAAAATCCATGCATTTCAAGGTTCTCCTTTACAAGCAGAACATGAATCATCAACTGTCTTTCAGATCTGGTCTTTCACTGGGCCGCAAACCTCAGTTGTAAAAGGTGAATTCTGCCCTCCATGTGTCGATGCCAGAAACTGAACCGGAGTACTAGAGTGCATTTGGATGTCAATTCTGAACTCGCATGGGATTCCTAATACAACGCACAACTTGACTTTCCCCTTCTGTGTACGTTTGCCAGGAGCCATGTTGGGCAAGGTGTTAAAATAGCGATTCTTCTCAATATCTCAGTTAGCCTTCTCTTCAGGCAGAGAGAGATTCATGAAAGTCCATGCATTTCATGATTCTCCTTTACAACCAGAACATGAATCATCAACTGTCTTTCAGATCTGGTCTTTCACTGGGCTGCAAACTTGAGTTATAAAAGATGAATTCTGCCCTCCATGTGACAATGCCAGAAACCGAACCGGAGTTCTAGAGTGCATTTGGATGTCAATTCTGAACTCGCATGGGATTGCTAATACAACGGAGAGCTTGACATTCCCCTTCTGTGTACATTTGTGTGGAGGCAATGTTGGGCAAGGTGTTAAAATAGCGATTCTTCTCAATATCTCAGTTAGCCTTCTCTTCAGGAAGAGAGTGATTCATGAAAATCCATGCATTTCAAGGTTCTCCTTTACAAGCAGAACATGAATCATCAACTGTCTTTCAGATCTGGTCTTTCACTGGGCCGCAAACCTCAGTTGTAAAAGGTGAATTCTGCCCTCCATGTGACGATGCCAGAAACCGAACCGGAGTACTAGAGTGCATTTGGATGTCAATTCTGAACTCGCATGGGATTCCTAATACAACGCACAACTTGACTTTCCCCTTCTGTGTACGTTTGCCAGGAGCCATGTTGGGCAAGGTGTTAAAATAGCGATTCTTCTCAATATCTCAGTTAGCCTTCTCTTCAGGCAGAGAGAGATTCATGAAAGTCCATGCATTTCAAGATTCTCCTTTACAACCAGAACATGAATCATCAACTGTCTTTCAGATCTGGTCTTTCACTGGGCTGCAAACTTGAGTTATAAAAGATGAATTCTGCCCTCCATGTGACAATGCCAGAAACCGAACCGGAGTTCTAGAGTGCATTTGGATGTCAATTCTGAACTCGCATGGGATTGCTAATACAACGGAGAGCTTGACATTCCCCTTCTGTGTACATTTGTGTGGAGGCAATGTTGGGCAAGGTGTTAAAATAGCGATTCTTCTCAATATCTCAGTTAGCCTTCTCTTCAGGAAGAGAGTGATTCATGAAAATCCATGCATTTCAAGGTTCTCCTTTACAAGCAGAACATGAATCATCAACTGTCTTTCAGATCTGGTCTTTCACTGGGCCGCAAACCTCAGTTGTAAAAGGTGAATTCTGCCCTCCATGTGACGATGCCAGAAACCGAACCGGAGTACTAGAGTGCATTTGGATGTCAATTCTGAACTCGCATGGGATTCCTAATACAACGCACAACTTGACTTTCCCCTTCTGTGTACGTTTGCCAGGAGCCATGTTGGGCAAGGTGTTAAAATAGCGATTCTTCTCAATATCTCAGTTAGCCTTCTCTTCAGGCAGAGAGAGATTCATGAAAGTCCATGCATTTCAAGATTCTCCTTTACAACCAGAACATGAATCATCAACTGTCTTTCAGATCTGGTCTTTCACTGGGCTGCAAACTTGAGTTATAAAAGATGAATTCTGCCCTCCATGTGACAATGCCAGAAACCGAACCGGAGTTCTAGAGTGCATTTGGATGTCAATTCTGAACTCGCATGGGATTGCTAATACAACGGAGAGCTTGACATTCCCCTTCTGTGTACATTTGTGTGGAGGCAATGTTGGGCAAGGTGTTAAAATAGCGATTCTTCTCAATATCTCAGTTAGCCTTCTCTTCAGGAAGAGAGTGATTCATGAAAATCCATGCATTTCAAGGTTCTCCTTTACAAGCAGAACATGAATCATCAACTGTCTTTCAGATCTGGTCTTTCACTGGGCCGCAAACCTCAGTTGTAAAAGGTGAATTCTGCCCTCCATGTGACGATGCCAGAAACCGAACCGGAGTACTAGAGTGCATTTGGATGTCAATTCTGAACTCGCATGGGATTCCTAATACAACGCACAACTTGACTTTCCCCTTCTGTGTACGTTTGCCAGGAGCCATGTTGGGCAAGGTGTTAAAATAGCGATTCTTCTCAATATCTCAGTTAGCCTTCTCTTCAGGCAGAGAGAGATTCATGAAAGTCCATGCATTTCAAGATTCTCCTTTACAACCAGAACATGAATCATCAACTGTCTTTCAGATCTGGTCTTTCACTGGGCTGCAAACTTGAGTTATAAAAGATGAATTCTGCCCTCCATGTGACAATGCCAGAAACCGAACCGGAGTTCTAGAGTGCATTTGGATGTCAATTCTGAACTCGCATGGGATTGCTAATACAACGGAGAGCTTGACATTCCCCTTCTGTGTACATTTGTGTGGAGGCAATGTTGGGCAAGGTGTTAAAATAGCGATTCTTCTCAATATCTCAGTTAGCCTTCTCTTCAGGAAGAGAGTGATTCATGAAAATCCATGCATTTCAAGGTTCTCCTTTACAAGCAGAACATGAATCATCAACTGTCTTTCAGATCTGGTCTTTCACTGGGCCGCAAACCTCAGTTGTAAAAGGTGAATTCTGCCCTCCATGTGACGATGCCAGAAACCGAACCGGAGTACTAGAGTGCATTTGGATGTCAATTCTGAACTCGCATGGGATTCCTAATACAACGCACAACTTGACTTTCCCCTTCTGTGTACGTTTGCCAGGAGCCATGTTGGGCAAGGTGTTAAAATAGCGATTCTTCTCAATATCTCAGTTAGCCTTCTCTTCAGGCAGAGAGAGATTCATGAAAGTCCATGCATTTCAAGATTCTCCTTTACAACCAGAACATGAATCATCAACTGTCTTTCAGATCTGGTCTTTCACTGGGCTGCAAACTTGAGTTATAAAAGGTGAATTCTGCCCTCCATGTGACAATGCCAGAAACCGAACCGGTGTACTAGAGTGCATTTGGATGTCAATTCTGAACTCGCATGGGATTGCTAATACAACGGAGAGCTTGACATTCCCCTTCTGTGTACATTTGTGTGGAGGCAATGTTGGGCAAGGTGTTAAAATAGCGATTCTTCTCAATATCTCAGTTAGCTTTCTCTTCAGGCAGAGAGAGATTCATGAAAATCCATGCATTTCAAGATTCTCCTTTACAAGCAGAACATGAATCATCAGCTGTCTTTCAGATCTGGTCTTTCACTGGGCTGCAAACTTCAGTTGTAAAAGGTGAATTCTGCCCTCCATGTGACAATGCCAGAAACCGAACCGGAGTACTAGAGTGCATTTGGATGTCAATTCTGAACTCGCATGGGATTGCTAATACAACGGAGAGCTTGACATTCCCCTTCTGTGTACATTTGTGTGGAGGCAATGTTGGGCAAGGTGTTAAAATAGCGATTCTTCTCAATATCTCAGTTAGCCTTCTCTTCAGGAAGAGAGTGATTCATGAAAATCCATGCATTTCAAGGTTCTCCTTTACAAGCAGAACATTAATCATCAACTGTCTTTCAGATCTGGTCTTTCACTGGGCCGCAAACCTCAGTTGTAAAAGGTGAATTCTGCCCTCCATGTGACGATGCCAGAAACCCAACCGGAGTACTAGAGTGCATTTGGATGTCAATTCTGAACTCGCATGGGATTCCTAATACAACGCACAACTTGACTTTCCCCTTCTGTGTACGTTTGCCAGGAGCCATGTTGGGCAAAGTGTTAAAATAGCGATTCTTCTCAATATCTCAGTTAGCCTTCTCTTCAGGCAGAGAGAGATTCATGAAAGTCCATGCATTTCAAGATTCTCCTTTACAACCAGAACATGAATCATCAACTGTCTTTCAGATCTGGTCTTTCACTGGGCTGCAAACTTGAGTTATAAAAGATGAATTCTGCCCTCCATGTGACAATGCCAGAAACCGAACCGGAGTTCTAGAGTGCATTTGGATGTCAATTCTGAACTCGCATGGGATTGCTAATACAACGGAGAGCTTCACATTCCCCTTCTGTGTACATTTGTGTGGAGGCAATGTTGGGCAAGGTGTTAAAATAGCGATTCTTCTCAATATCTCAGTTAGCCTTCTCTTCAGGAAGAGAGTGATTCATGAAACTCCATGCATTTCAAGGTTCTCCTTTACAAGCAGAACATGAATCATCAACTGTCTTTCAGATCTGGTCTTTCACTGGGCTGCAAACTTGAGTTATAAAAGATGAATTCTGCCCTCCATGTGACAATGCCAGAAACCGAACCGGAGTTCTAGAGTGCATTTGGATGTCAATTCTGAACTCGCATGGGATTGCTAATACAACGGAGAGCTTCACATTCCCCTTCTGTGTACATTTGTGTGGAGGCAATGTTGGGCAAGGTGTTAAAATAGCGATTCTTCTCAATATCTCAGTTAGCCTTCTCTTCAGGAAGAGAGTGATTCATGAAAATCCATGCATTTCAAGGTTCTCCTTTACAAGCAGAACATGAATCATCAACTGTCTTTCAGATCTGGTCTTTCACTGGGCCGCAAACCTCAGTTGTAAAAGGTGAATTCTGCCCTCCATGTGACGATGCCAGAAACCGAACCGGAGTACTAGAGTGCATTTGGATGTCAATTCTGAACTCGCATGGGATTCCTAATACAACGCACAACTTGACTTTCCCCTTCTGTGTACGTTTGCCAGGAGCCATGTTGGGCAAGGTGTTAAAATAGCGATTCTTCTCAATATCTCAGTTAGCCTTCTCTTCAGGCAGAGAGAGATTCATGAAAGTCCATGCATTTCAAGATTCTCCTTTACAACCAGAACATGAATCATCAACTGTCTTTCAGATCTGGTCTTTCACTGGGCTGCAAACTTGAGTTATAAAAGATGAATTCTGCCCTCCATGTGACAATGCCAGAAACCGAACCGTAGTTCTAGAGTGCATTTGGATGTCAATTCTGAACTCGCATGGGATTGCTAATACAACGGAGAGCTTGACATTCCCCTTCTGTGTACATTTGTGTGGAGGCAATGTTGGGCAAGGTGTTAAAATAGCGATTCTTCTCAATATCTCAGTTAGCCTTCTCTTCAGGAAGAGAGTGATTCATGAAAATCCATGCATTTCAAGGTTCTCCTTTACAAGCAGAACATGAATCATCAACTGTCTTTCAGATCTGGTCTTTCACTGGGCCGCAAACCTCAGTTGTAAAAGGTGAATTCTGCCCTCCATGTGACGATGCCAGAAACCGAACCGGAGTACTAGAGTGCATTTGGATGTCAATTCTGAACTCGCATGGGATTCCTAATACAACGCACAACTTGACTTTCCCCTTCTGTGTACGTTTGCCAGGAGCCATGTTGGGCAAGGTGTTAAAATAGCGATTCTTCTCAATATCTCAGTTAGCCTTCTCTTCAGGCAGAGAGAGATTCATGAAAGTCCATGCATTTCAAGATTCTCCTTTACAACCAGAACATGAATCATCAACTGTCTTTCAGATCTGGTCTTTCACTGGGCTGCAAACTTGAGTTATAAAAGATGAATTCTGCCCTCCATGTGACAATGCCAGAAACCGAACCGGAGTTCTAGAGTGCATTTGGATGTCAATTCTGAACTCGCATGGGATTGCTAATACAACGGAGAGCTTGACATTCCCCTTCTGTGTACATTTGTGTGGAGGCAATGTTGGGCAAGGTGTTAAAATAGCGATTCTTCTCAATATCTCAGTTAGCCTTCTCTTCAGGAAGAGAGTGATTCATGAAAATCCATGCATTTCAAGGTTCTCCTTTACAAGCAGAACATGAATCATCAACTGTCTTTCAGATCTGGTCTTTCACTGGGCCGCAAACCTCAGTTGTAAAAGGTGAATTCTGCCCTCCATGTGACGATGCCAGAAACCGAACCGGAGTACTAGAGTGCATTTGGATGTCAATTCTGAACTCGCATGGGATTCCTAATACAACGCACAACTTGACTTTCCCCTTCTGTGTACGTTTGCCAGGAGCCATGTTGGGCAAGGTGTTAAAATAGCGATTCTTCTCAATATCTCAGTTAGCCTTCTCTTCAGGCAGAGAGAGATTCATGAAAGTCCATGCATTTCAAGATTCTCCTTTACAACCAGAACATGAATCATCAACTGTCTTTCAGATCTGGTCTTTCACTGGGCTGCAAACTTGAGTTATAAAAGGTGAATTCTGCCCTCCATGTGACAATGCCAGAAACCGAACCGGTGTACTAGAGTGCATTTGGATGTCAATTCTGAACTCGCATGGGATTGCTAATACAACGGAGAGCTTGACATTCCCCTTCTGTGTACATTTGTGTGGAGGCAATGTTGGGCAAGGTGTTAAAATAGCGATTCTTCTCAATATCTCAGTTAGCTTTCTCTTCAGGCAGAGAGAGATTCATGAAAATCCATGCATTTCAAGATTCTCCTTTACAAGCAGAACATGAATCATCAGCTGTCTTTCAGATCTGGTCTTTCACTGGGCTGCAAACTTCAGTTGTAAAAGGTGAATTCTGCCCTCCATGTGACAATGCCAGAAACCGAACCGGTGTACTAGAGTGCATTTGGATGTCAATTCTGAACTCGCATGGGATTGCTATTACAACGGAGAGCTTCACATTCCCCTTCTGTGTACATTTGTGTGGAGGCAATGTTGGGCAAGGTGTTAAAATAGCGATTCTTCTCAATATCTCAGGTAGCTTTCTCTTCAGGCAGAGAGAGATTCATGAAAATCCATGCATTTCAAGATTCTCCTTTACAAGCAGAACATGAATCATCAGCTGTCTTTCAGATCTGGTCTTTCACTGGGCTGCAAACTTCAGTTGTAAAAGGTGAATTCTGCCCTCCATGTGACAATGCCAGAAACCGAACCGGTGTACTAGAGTGCATTTGGATGTCAATTCTGAACTCGCATGGGATTGCTAATACAACGGAGAGCTTCACATTCCCCTTCTGTGTACATTTGTGTGGAGGCAATGTTGGGCAAGGTGTTAAAATAGCGATTCTTCTCAATATCTCAGTTAGCCTTCTCTTCAGGAAGAGAGTGATTCATGAAACTCCATGCATTTCAAGGTTCTCCTTTACAAGCAGAACATGAATCATCAGCTGTCTTTCAGATCTGGTCTTTCACTGGGCTGCAAACTTCAGTTGTAAAAGGTGAATTCTGCCCTCCATGTGACAATGCCAGAAACCGAACCGGTGTACTAGAGTGCATTTGGATGTCAATTCTGAACTCGCATGGGATTGCTAATACAACGGAGAGCTTCACATTCCCCTTCTGTGTACATTTGTGTGGAGGCAATGTTGGGCAAGGTGTTAAAATAGCGATTCTTCTCAATATCTCAGGTAGCTTTCTCTTCAGGCAGAGAGAGATTCATGAAAATCCATGCATTTCAAGATTCTCCTTTACAAGCAGAACATGAATCATCAGCTGTCTTTCAGATCTGGTCTTTCACTGGGCTGCAAACTTCAGTTGTAAAAGGTGAATTCTGCCCTCCATGTGACAATGCCAGAAACCGAACCGGTGTACTAGAGTGCATTTGGATGTCAATTCTGAACTCGCATGGGATTGCTAATACAACGGAGAGCTTCACATTCCCCTTCTGTGTACATTTGTGTGGAGGCAATGTTGGGCAAGGTGTTAAAATAGCGATTCTTCTCAATATCTCAGTTAGCCTTCTCTTCAGGAAGAGAGTGATTCATGAAACTCCATGCATTTCAAGGTTCTCCTTTACAAGCAGAACATGAATCATCAACTGTCTTTCAGATCTGGTCTTTCACTGGGCCGCAAACCTCAGTTGTAAAAGGTGAATTCTGCCCTCCATGTGACGATGCCAGAAACCGAACCGGAGTACTAGAGTGCATTTGGATGTCAATTCTGAACTCGCATGGGATTGCTAATACAACGGAGAGCTTGACATTCCCCTTCTGTGTACATTTGTGTGGAGGCAATGTTGGGCAAGGTGTTAAAATAGCGATTCTTCTCAATATCTCAGTTAGCCTTCTCTTCAGGAAGAGAGTGATTCATGAAAATCCATGCATTTCAAGGTTCTCCTTTACAAGCAGAACATGAATCATCAACTGTCTTTCAGATCTGGTCTTTCACTGGGCCGCAAACCTCAGTTGTAAAAGGTGAATTCTGCCCTCCATGTGACGATGCCAGAAACCGAACCGGAGTACTAGAGTGCATTTGGATGTCAATTCTGAACTCGCATGGGATTCCTAATACAACGCACAACTTGACTTTCCCCTTCTGTGTACGTTTGCCAGGAGCCATGTTGGGCAAGGTGTTAAAATAGCGATTCTTCTCAATATCTCAGTTAGCCTTCTCTTCAGGCAGAGAGAGATTCATGAAAGTCCATGCATTTCAAGATTCTCCTTTACAACCAGAACATGAATCATCAACTGTCTTTCAGATCTGGTCTTTCACTGGGCTGCAAACTTGAGTTATAAAAGATGAATTCTGCCCTCCATGTGACAATGCCAGAAACCGAACCGGAGTTCTAGAGTGCATTTGGATGTCAATTCTGAACTCGCATGGGATTGCTAATACAACGGAGAGCTTGACATTCCCCTTCTGTGTACATTTGTGTGGAGGCAATGTTGGGCAAGGTGTTAAAATAGCGATTCTTCTCAATATCTCAGTTAGCCTTCTCTTCAGGAAGAGAGTGATTCATGAAAATCCATGCATTTCAAGGTTCTCCTTTACAAGCAGAACATGAATCATCAACTGTCTTTCAGATCTGGTCTTTCACTGGGCCGCAAACCTCAGTTGTAAAAGGTGAATTCTGCCCTCCATGTGACGATGCCAGAAACCGAACCGGAGTACTAGAGTGCATTTGGATGTCAATTCTGAACTCGCATGGGATTCCTAATACAACGCACAACTTGACTTTCCCCTTCTGTGTACGTTTGCCAGGAGCCATGTTGGGCAAGGTGTTAAAATAGCGATTCTTCTCAATATCTCAGTTAGCCTTCTCTTCAGGCAGAGAGAGATTCATGAAAGTCCATGCATTTCAAGATTCTCCTTTACAACCAGAACATGAATCATCAACTGTCTTTCAGATCTGGTCTTTCACTGGGCTGCAAACTTGAGTTATAAAAGGTGAATTCTGCCCTCCATGTGACAATGCCAGAAACCGAACCGGTGTACTAGAGTGCATTTGGATGTCAATTCTGAACTCGCATGGGATTGCTAATACAACGGAGAGCTTGACATTCCCCTTCTGTGTACATTTGTGTGGAGGCAATGTTGGGCAAGGTGTTAAAATAGCGATTCTTCTCAATATCTCAGTTAGCTTTCTCTTCAGGCAGAGAGAGATTCATGAAAATCCATGCATTTCAAGATTCTCCTTTACAAGCAGAACATGAATCATCAGCTGTCTTTCAGATCTGGTCTTTCACTGGGCTGCAAACTTCAGTTGTAAAAGGTGAATTCTGCCCTCCATGTGACAATGCCAGAAACCGAACCGGTGTACTAGAGTGCATTTGGATGTCAATTCTGAACTCGCATGGGATTGCTATTACAACGGAGAGCTTCACATTCCCCTTCTGTGTACATTTGTGTGGAGGCAATGTTGGGCAAGGTGTTAAAATAGCGATTCTTCTCAATATCTCAGGTAGCTTTCTCTTCAGGCAGAGAGAGATTCATGAAAATCCATGCATTTCAAGATTCTCCTTTACAAGCAGAACATGAATCATCAGCTGTCTTTCAGATCTGGTCTTTCACTGGGCTGCAAACTTCAGTTGTAAAAGGTGAATTCTGCCCTCCATGTGACAATGCCAGAAACCGAACCGGTGTACTAGAGTGCATTTGGATGTCAATTCTGAACTCGCATGGGATTGCTAATACAACGGAGAGCTTCACATTCCCCTTCTGTGTACATTTGTGTGGAGGCAATGTTGGGCAAGGTGTTAAAATAGCGATTCTTCTCAATATCTCAGTTAGCCTTCTCTTCAGGAAGAGAGTGATTCATGAAACTCCATGCATTTCAAGGTTCTCCTTTACAAGCAGAACATGAATCATCAGCTGTCTTTCAGATCTGGTCTTTCACTGGGCTGCAAACTTCAGTTGTAAAAGGTGAATTCTGCCCTCCATGTGACAATGCCAGAAACCGAACCGGTGTACTAGAGTGCATTTGGATGTCAATTCTGAACTCGCATGGGATTGCTAATACAACGGAGAGCTTCACATTCCCCTTCTGTGTACATTTGTGTGGAGGCAATGTTGGGCAAGGTGTTAAAATAGCGATTCTTCTCAATATCTCAGGTAGCTTTCTCTTCAGGCAGAGAGAGATTCATGAAAATCCATGCATTTCAAGATTCTCCTTTACAAGCAGAACATGAATCATCAGCTGTCTTTCAGATCTGGTCTTTCACTGGGCTGCAAACTTCAGTTGTAAAAGGTGAATTCTGCCCTCCATGTGACAATGCCAGAAACCGAACCGGTGTACTAGAGTGCATTTGGATGTCAATTCTGAACTCGCATGGGATTGCTAATACAACGGAGAGCTTCACATTCCCCTTCTGTGTACATTTGTGTGGAGGCAATGTTGGGCAAGGTGTTAAAATAGCGATTCTTCTCAATATCTCAGTTAGCCTTCTCTTCAGGAAGAGAGTGATTCATGAAACTCCATGCATTTCAAGGTTCTCCTTTACAAGCAGAACATGAATCATCAACTGTCTTTCAGATCTGGTCTTTCACTGGGCCGCAAACCTCAGTTGTAAAAGGTGAATTCTGCCCTCCATGTGACGATGCCAGAAACCGAACCGGAGTACTAGAGTGCATTTGGATGTCAATTCTGAACTCGCATGGGATTGCTAATACAACGGAGAGCTTGACATTCCCCTTCTGTGTACATTTGTGTGGAGGCAATGTTGGGCAAGGTGTTAAAATAGCGATTCTTCTCAATATCTCAGTTAGCCTTCTCTTCAGGAAGAGAGTGATTCATGAAAATCCATGCATTTCAAGGTTCTCCTTTACAAGCAGAACATTAATCATCAACTGTCTTTCAGATCTGGTCTTTCACTGGGCCGCAAACCTCAGTTGTAAAAGGTGAATTCTGCCCTCCATGTGACGATGCCAGAAACCCAACCGGAGTACTAGAGTGCATTTGGATGTCAATTCTGAACTCGCATGGGATTCCTAATACAACGCACAACTTGACTTTCCCCTTCTGTGTACGTTTGCCAGGAGCCATGTTGGGCAAAGTGTTAAAATAGCGATTCTTCTCAATATCTCAGTTAGCCTTCTCTTCAGGCAGAGAGAGATTCATGAAAGTCCATGCATTTCAAGATTCTCCTTTACAACCAGAACATGAATCATCAACTGTCTTTCAGATCTGGTCTTTCACTGGGCTGCAAACTTGAGTTATAAAAGATGAATTCTGCCCTCCATGTGACAATGCCAGAAACCGAACCGGAGTTCTAGAGTGCATTTGGATGTCAATTCTGAACTCGCATGGGATTGCTAATACAACGGAGAGCTTCACATTCCCCTTCTGTGTACATTTGTGTGGAGGCAATGTTGGGCAAGGTGTTAAAATAGCGATTCTTCTCAATATCTCAGTTAGCCTTCTCTTCAGGAAGAGAGTGATTCATGAAAATCCATGCATTTCAAGGTTCTCCTTTACAAGCAGAACATGAATCATCAACTGTCTTTCAGATCTGGTCTTTCACTGGGCCGCAAACCTCAGTTGTAAAAGGTGAATTCTGCCCTCCATGTGACGATGCCAGAAACCGAACCGGAGTACTAGAGTGCATTTGGATGTCAATTCTGAACTCGCATGGGATTCCTAATACAACGCACAACTTGACTTTCCCCTTCTGTGTACGTTTGCCAGGAGCCATGTTGGGCAAGGTGTTAAAATAGCGATTCTTCTCAATATCTCAGTTAGCCTTCTCTTCAGGCAGAGAGAGATTCATGAAAGTCCATGCATTTCAAGATTCTCCTTTACAACCAGAACATGAATCATCAACTGTCTTTCAGATCTGGTCTTTCACTGGGCTGCAAACTTGAGTTATAAAAAGTGAATTCTGCCCTCCATGTGACAATGCCAGAAACCGAACCGGTGTACTAGAGTGCATTTGGATGTCAATTCTGAACTCGCATGGGATTGCTAATACAACGGAGAGCTTGACATTCCCCTTCTGTGTACATTTGTGTGGAGGCAATGTTGGGCAAGGTGTTAAAATAGCGATTCTTCTCAATATCTCAGTTAGCTTTCTCTTCAGGCAGAGAGAGATTCATGAAAATCCATGCATTTCAAGATTCTCCTTTACAAGCAGAACATGAATCATCAGCTGTCTTTCAGATCTGGTCTTTCACTGGGCTGCAAACTTCAGTTGTAAAAGGTGAATTCTGCCCTCCATGTGACAATGCCAGAAACCGAACCGGTGTACTAGAGTGCATTTGGATGTCAATTCTGAACTCGCATGGGATTGCTATTACAACGGAGAGCTTCACATTCCCCTTCTGTGTACATTTGTGTGGAGGCAATGTTGGGCAAGGTGTTAAAATAGCGATTCTTCTCAATATCTCAGGTAGCTTTCTCTTCAGGCAGAGAGAGATTCATGAAAATCCATGCATTTCAAGATTCTCCTTTACAAGCAGAACATGAATCATCAGCTGTCTTTCAGATCTGGTCTTTCACTGGGCTGCAAACTTCAGTTGTAAAAGGTGAATTCTGCCCTCCATGTGACAATGCCAGAAACCGAACCGGTGTACTAGAGTGCATTTGGATGTCAATTCTGAACTCGCATGGGATTGCTAATACAACGGAGAGCTTCACATTCCCCTTCTGTGTACATTTGTGTGGAGGCAATGTTGGGCAAGGTGTTAAAATAGCGATTCTTCTCAATATCTCAGTTAGCCTTCTCTTCAGGAAGAGAGTGATTCATGAAACTCCATGCATTTCAAGGTTCTCCTTTACAAGCAGAACATGAATCATCAGCTGTCTTTCAGATCTGGTCTTTCACTGGGCTGCAAACTTCAGTTGTAAAAGGTGAATTCTGCCCTCCATGTGACAATGCCAGAAACCGAACCGGTGTACTAGAGTGCATTTGGATGTCAATTCTGAACTCGCATGGGATTGCTAATACAACGGAGAGCTTCACATTCCCCTTCTGTGTACATTTGTGTGGAGGCAATGTTGGGCAAGGTGTTAAAATAGCGATTCTTCTCAATATCTCAGGTAGCTTTCTCTTCAGGCAGAGAGAGATTCATGAAAATCCATGCATTTCAAGATTCTCCTTTACAAGCAGAACATGAATCATCAGCTGTCTTTCAGATCTGGTCTTTCACTGGGCTGCAAACTTCAGTTGTAAAAGGTGAATTCTGCCCTCCATGTGACAATGCCAGAAACCGAACCGGTGTACTAGAGTGCATTTGGATGTCAATTCTGAACTCGCATGGGATTGCTAATACAACGGAGAGCTTCACATTCCCCTTCTGTGTACATTTGTGTGGAGGCAATGTTGGGCAAGGTGTTAAAATAGCGATTCTTCTCAATATCTCAGTTAGCCTTCTCTTCAGGAAGAGAGTGATTCATGAAACTCCATGCATTTCAAGGTTCTCCTTTACAAGCAGAACATGAATCATCAACTGTCTTTCAGATCTGGTCTTTCACTGGGCCGCAAACCTCAGTTGTAAAAGGTGAATTCTGCCCTCCATGTGACGATGCCAGAAACCGAACCGGAGTACTAGAGTGCATTTGGATGTCAATTCTGAACTCGCATGGGATTGCTAATACAACGGAGAGCTTGACATTCCCCTTCTGTGTACATTTGTGTGGAGGCAATGTTGGGCAAGGTGTTAAAATAGCGATTCTTCTCAATATCTCAGTTAGCCTTCTCTTCAGGAAGAGAGTGATTCATGAAAATCTATGCATTTCAAGGTTCTCCTTTACAAGCAGAACACTAATCATCAACTGTCTTTCAGATCTGGTCTTTCACTGGGCCGCAAACCTCAGTTGTAAAAGGTGAATTCTGCCCTCCATGTGACGATGCCAGAAACCCAACCGGAGTACTAGAGTGCATTTGGATGTCAATTCTGAACTCGCATGGGATTCCTAATACAACGCACAACTTGACTTTCCCCTTCTGTGTACGTTTGCCAGGAGCCATGTTGGGCAAAGTGTTAAAATAGCGATTCTTCTCAATATCTCAGTTAGCCTTCTCTTCAGGCAGAGAGAGATTCATGAAAGTCCATGCATTTCAAGATTCTCCTTTACAACCAGAACATGAATCATCAACTGTCTTTCAGATCTGGTCTTTCACTGGGCTGCAAACTTGAGTTATAAAAGATGAATTCTGCCCTCCATGTGACAATGCCAGAAACCGAACCGGAGTTCTAGAGTGCATTTGGATGTCAATTCTGAACTCGCATGGGATTGCTAATACAACGGAGAGCTTCACATTCCCCTTCTGTGTACATTTGTGTGGAGGCAATGTTGGGCAAAGTGTTAAAATAGCGATTCTTCTCAATATCTCAGTTAGCCTTCTCTTCAGGAAGAGAGTGATTCATGAAAATCCATGCATTTCAAGGTTCTCCTTTACAAGCAGAACATGAATCATCAACTGTCTTTCAGATCTGGTCTTTCACTGGGCCGCAAACCTCAGTTGTAAAAGGTGAATTCTGCCCTCCATGTGACGATGCCAGAAACCGAACCGGAGTACTAGAGTGCATTTGGATGTCAATTCTGAACTCGCATGGGATTCCTAATACAACGCACAACTTGACTTTCCCCTTCTGTGTACGTTTGCCAGGAGCCATGTTGGGCAAGGTGTTAAAATAGCGATTCTTCTCAATATCTCAGTTAGCCTTCTCTTCAGGCAGAGAGAGATTCATGAAAGTCCATGCATTTCAAGATTCTCCTTTACAACCAGAACATGAATCATCAACTGTCTTTCAGATCTGGTCTTTCACTGGGCTGCAAACTTGAGTTATAAAAGATGAATTCTGCCCTCCATGTGACAATGCCAGAAACCGAACCGTAGTTCTAGAGTGCATTTGGATGTCAATTCTGAACTCGCATGGGATTGCTAATACAACGGAGAGCTTGACATTCCCCTTCTGTGTACATTTGTGTGGAGGCAATGTTGGGCAAGGTGTTAAAATAGCGATTCTTCTCAATATCTCAGTTAGCCTTCTCTTCAGGAAGAGAGTGATTCATGAAAATCCATGCATTTCAAGGTTCTCCTTTACAAGCAGAACATGAATCATCAACTGTCTTTCAGATCTGGTCTTTCACTGGGCCGCAAACCTCAGTTGTAAAAGGTGAATTCTGCCCTCCATGTGACGATGCCAGAAACCGAACCGGAGTACTAGAGTGCATTTGGATGTCAATTCTGAACTCGCATGGGATTCCTAATACAACGCACAACTTGACTTTCCCCTTCTGTGTACGTTTGCCAGGAGCCATGTTGGGCAAGGTGTTAAAATAGCGATTCTTCTCAATATCTCAGTTAGCCTTCTCTTCAGGCAGAGAGAGATTCATGAAAGTCCATGCATTTCAAGATTCTCCTTTACAACCAGAACATGAATCATCAACTGTCTTTCAGATCTGGTCTTTCACTGGGCTGCAAACTTGAGTTATAAAAGATGAATTCTGCCCTCCATGTGACAATGCCAGAAACCGAACCGGAGTTCTAGAGTGCATTTGGATGTCAATTCTGAACTCGCATGGGATTGCTAATACAACGGAGAGCTTGACATTCCCCTTCTGTGTACATTTGTGTGGAGGCAATGTTGGGCAAGGTGTTAAAATAGCGATTCTTCTCAATATCTCAGTTAGCCTTCTCTTCAGGAAGAGAGTGATTCATGAAAATCCATGCATTTCAAGGTTCTCCTTTACAAGCAGAACATGAATCATCAACTGTCTTTCAGATCTGGTCTTTCACTGGGCTGCAAACTTGAGTTATAAAAGATGAATTCTGCCCTCCATGTGACGATGCCAGAAACCGAACCGTAGTTCTAGAGTGCATTTGGATGTCAATTCTGAACTCGCATGGGATTGCTAATACAACGGAGAGCTTGACATTCCCCTTCTGTGTACATTTGTGTGGAGGCAATGTTGGGCAAGGTGTTAAAATAGCGATTCTTCTCAATATCTCAGTTAGCCTTCTCTTCAGGAAGAGAGTGATTCATGAAAATCCATGCATTTCAAGGTTCTCCTTTACAAGCAGAACATGAATCATCAACTGTCTTTCAGATCTGGTCTTTCACTGGGCCGCAAACCTCAGTTGTAAAAGGTGAATTCTGCCCTCCATGTGACGATGCCAGAAACCGAACCGGAGTACTAGAGTGCATTTGGATGTCAATTCTGAACTCGCATGGGATTGCTAATACAACGGAGAGCTTGACATTCCCCTTCTGTGTACATTTGTGTGGAGGCAATGTTGGGCAAGGTGTTAAAATAGCGATTCTTCTCAATATCTCAGTTAGCCTTCTCTTCAGGAAGAGAGTGATTCATGAAAATCCATGCATTTCAAGGTTCTCCTTTACAAGCAGAACATGAATCATCAACTGTCTTTCAGATCTGGTCTTTCACTGGGCCGCAAACCTCAGTTGTAAAAGGTGAATTCTGCCCTCCATGTGACGATGCCAGAAACCGAACCGGAGTACTAGAGTGCATTTGGATGTCAATTCTGAACTCGCATGGGATTCCTAATACAACGCACAACTTGACTTTCCCCTTCTGTGTACGTTTGCCAGGAGCCATGTTGGGCAAGGTGTTAAAATAGCGATTCTTCTCAATATCTCAGTTAGCCTTCTCTTCAGGCAGAGAGAGATTCATGAAAGTCCATGCATTTCAAGATTCTCCTTTACAACCAGAACATGAATCATCAACTGTCTTTCAGATCTGGTCTTTCACTGGGCTGCAAACTTGAGTTATAAAAGATGAATTCTGCCCTCCATGTGACAATGCCAGAAACCGAACCGTAGTTCTAGAGTGCATTTGGATGTCAATTCTGAACTCGCATGGGATTGCTAATACAACGGAGAGCTTGACATTCCCCTTCTGTGTACATTTGTGTGGAGGCAATGTTGGGCAAGGTGTTAAAATAGCGATTCTTCTCAATATCTCAGTTAGCCTTCTCTTCAGGAAGAGAGTGATTCATGAAAATCCATGCATTTCAAGGTTCTCCTTTACAAGCAGAACATGAATCATCAACTGTCTTTCAGATCTGGTCTTTCACTGGGCCGCAAACCTCAGTTGTAAAAGGTGAATTCTGCCCTCCATGTGACGATGCCAGAAACCGAACCGGAGTACTAGAGTGCATTTGGATGTCAATTCTGAACTCGCATGGGATTCCTAATACAACGCACAACTTGACTTTCCCCTTCTGTGTACGTTTGCCAGGAGCCATGTTGGGCAAGGTGTTAAAATAGCGATTCTTCTCAATATCTCAGTTAGCCTTCTCTTCAGGCAGAGAGAGATTCATGAAAGTCCATGCATTTCAAGATTCTCCTTTACAACCAGAACATGAATCATCAACTGTCTTTCAGATCTGGTCTTTCACTGGGCTGCAAACTTGAGTTATAAAAGATGAATTCTGCCCTCCATGTGACAATGCCAGAAACCGAACCGGAGTTCTAGAGTGCATTTGGATGTCAATTCTGAACTCGCATGGGATTGCTAATACAACGGAGAGCTTGACATTCCCCTTCTGTGTACATTTGTGTGGAGGCAATGTTGGGCAAGGTGTTAAAATAGCGATTCTTCTCAATATCTCAGTTAGCCTTCTCTTCAGGAAGAGAGTGATTCATGAAAATCCATGCATTTCAAGGTTCTCCTTTACAAGCAGAACATGAATCATCAACTGTCTTTCAGATCTGGTCTTTCACTGGGCTGCAAACTTGAGTTATAAAAGATGAATTCTGCCCTCCATGTGACGATGCCAGAAACCGAACCGTAGTTCTAGAGTGCATTTGGATGTCAATTCTGAACTCGCATGGGATTGCTAATACAACGGAGAGCTTGACATTCCCCTTCTGTGTACATTTGTGTGGAGGCAATGTTGGGCAAGGTGTTAAAATAGCGATTCTTCTCAATATCTCAGTTAGCCTTCTCTTCAGGAAGAGAGTGATTCATGAAAATCCATGCATTTCAAGGTTCTCCTTTACAAGCAGAACATGAATCATCAACTGTCTTTCAGATCTGGTCTTTCACTGGGCCGCAAACCTCAGTTGTAAAAGGTGAATTCTGCCCTCCATGTGACGATGCCAGAAACCGAACCGGAGTACTAGAGTGCATTTGGATGTCAATTCTGAACTCGCATGGGATTCCTAATACAACGCACAACTTGACTTTCCCCTTCTGTGTACGTTTGCCAGGAGCCATGATGGGCAAGGTGTTAAAATAGCGATTCTTCTCAATATCTCAGTTAGCCTTCTCTTCAGGCAGAGAGAGATTCATGAAAGTCCATGCATTTCAAGATTCTCCTTTACAACCAGAACATGAATCATCAACTGTCTTTCAGATCTGGTCTTTCACTGGGCTGCAAACTTGAGTTATAAAAGATGAATTCTGCCCTCCATGTGACAATGCCAGAAACCGAACCGGAGTTCTAGAGTGCATTTGGATGTCAATTCTGAACTCGCATGGGATTGCTAATACAACGGAGAGCTTGACATTCCCCTTCTGTGTACATTTGTGTGGAGGCAATGTTGGGCAAGGTGTTAAAATAGCGATTCTTCTCAATATCTCAGTTAGCCTTCTCTTCAGGAAGAGAGTGATTCATGAAAATCCATGCATTTCAAGGTTCTCCTTTACAAGCAGAACATGAATCATCAACTGTCTTTCAGATCTGGTCTTTCACTGGGCCGCAAACCTCAGTTGTAAACGGTGAATTCTGCCCTCCATGTGACGATGCCAGAAACCGAACCGGAGTACTAGAGTGCATTTGGATGTCAATTCTGAACTCGCATGGGATTCCTAATACAACGCACAACTTGACTTTCCCCTTCTGTGTACGTTTGCCAGGAGTCATGTTGGGCAAGGTGTTAAAATAGCGATTCTTCTCAATATCTCAGTTAGCCTTCTCTTCAGGCAGAGAGAGATTCATGAAAGTCCATGCATTTCAAGATTCTCCTTTACAACCAGAACATGAATCATCAACTGTCTTTCAGATCTGGTCTTTCACTGGGCTGCAAACTTGAGTTATAAAAGATGAATTCTGCCCTCCATGTGACAATGCCAGAAACCGAACCGGAGTTCTAGAGTGCATTTGGATGTCAATTCTTAACTCGCATGGGATTGCTAATACAACGGAGAGCTTGACATTCCCCTTCTGTGTACATTTGTGTGGAGGCAATGTTGGGCAAGGTGTTAAAATAGCGATTCTTCTCAATATCTCAGTTAGCCTTCTCTTCAGGAAGAGAGTGATTCATGAAAATCCATGCATTTCAAGGTTCTCCTTTACAAGCAGAACATGAATCATCAACTGTCTTTCAGATCTGGTCTTTCACTGGGCCGCAAACCTCAGTTGTAAAAGGTGAATTCTGCCCTCCATGTGACGATGCCAGAAACCGAACCGGAGTACTAGAGTGCATTTGGATGTCAATTCTGAACTCGCATGGGATTCCTAATACAACGCACAACTTGACTTTCCCCTTCTGTGTACGTTTGCCAGGAGCCATGTTGGGCAAGGTGTTAAAATAGCGATTCTTCTCAATATCTCAGTTAGCCTTCTCTTCAGGCAGAGAGAGATTCATGAAAGTCCATGCATTTCAAGATTCTCCTTTACAACCAGAACATGAATCATCAACTGTCTTTCAGATCTGGTCTTTCACTGGGCCGCAAACCTCAGTTGTAAAAGATGAATTCTGCCCTCCATGTGACAATGCCAGAAACCGAACCGGAGTTCTAGAGTGCATTTGGATGTCAATTCTGAACTCGCATGGGATTGCTAATACAACGGAGAGCTTGACATTCCCCTTCTGTGTACATTTGTGTGGAGGCAATGTTGGGCAAGGTGTTAAAATAGCGATTCTTCTCAATATCTCAGTTAGCCTTCTCTTCAGGAAGAGAGTGATTCATGAAAATCCATGCATTTCAAGGTTCTCCTTTACAAGCAGAACATGAATCATCAACTGTCTTTCAGATCTGGTCTTTCACTGGGCCGCAAACCTCAGTTGTAAAAGGTGAATTCTGCCCTCCATGTGACAATGCCAGAAACCGAACCGGAGTACTAGAGTGCATTTGGATGTCAATTCTGAACTCGCATGGGATTGCTAATACAACGGAGAGCTTGACTTTCCCCTTCTGTGTACGTTTGCCAGGAGCCATGTTGGGCAAAGTGTTAAAATAGCGATTCTTCTCAATATCTCAGTTAGCCTTCTCTTCAGGCAGAGAGAGATTCATGAAAGTCCATGCATTTCAAGATTCTCCTTTACAACCAGAACATGAATCATCAACTGTCTTTCAGATCTGGTCTTTCACTGGGCTGCAAACTTGAGTTATAAAAGATGAATTCTGCCCTCCATGTGACAATGCCAGAAACCGAACCGGAGTTCTAGAGTGCATTTGGATGTCAATTCTGAACTCGCATGGGATTGCTAATACAACGGAGAGCTTCACATTCCCCTTCTGTGTACATTTGTGTGGAGGCAATGTTGGGCAAGGTGTTAAAATAGCGATTCTTCTCAATATCTCAGTTAGCCTTCTCTTCAGGAAGAGAGTGATTCATGAAACTCCATGCATTTCAAGGTTCTCCTTTACAAGCAGAACATGAATCATCAACTGTCTTTCAGATCTGGTCTTTCACTGGGCTGCAAACTTGAGTTATAAAAGATGAATTCTGCCCTCCATGTGACAATGCCAGAAACCGAACCGGAGTTCTAGAGTGCATTTGGATGTCAATTCTGAACTCGCATGGGATTGCTAATACAACGGAGAGCTTCACATTCCCCTTCTGTGTACATTTGTGTGGAGGCAATGTTGGGCAAGGTGTTAAAATAGCGATTCTTCTCAATATCTCAGTTAGCCTTCTCTTCAGGAAGAGAGTGATTCATGAAAATCCATGCATTTCAAGGTTCTCCTTTACAAGCAGAACATGAATCATCAACTGTCTTTCAGATCTGGTCTTTCACTGGGCCGCAAACCTCAGTTGTAAAAGGTGAATTCTGCCCTCCATGTGACGATGCCAGAAACCGAACCGGAGTACTAGAGTGCATTTGGATGTCAATTCTGAACTCGCATGGGATTCCTAATACAACGCACAACTTGACTTTCCCCTTCTGTGTACGTTTGCCAGGAGCCATGTTGGGCAAGGTGTTAAAATAGCGATTCTTCTCAATATCTCAGTTAGCCTTCTCTTCAGGCAGAGAGAGATTCATGAAAGTCCATGCATTTCAAGATTCTCCTTTACAACCAGAACATGAATCATCAACTGTCTTTCAGATCTGGTCTTTCACTGGGCTGCAAACTTGAGTTATAAAAGATGAATTCTGCCCTCCATGTGACAATGCCAGAAACCGAACCGGAGTTCTAGAGTGCATTTGGATGTCAATTCAGAACTCGCATGGGATTGCTAATACAACGGAGAGCTTGACATTCCCCTTCTGTGTACATTTGTGTGGAGGCAATGTTGGGCAAGGTGTTAAAATAGCGATTCTTCTCAATATCTCAGTTAGCCTTCTCTTCAGGAAGAGAGTGATTCATGAAAATCCATGCATTTCAAGGTTCTCCTTTACAAGCAGAACATGAATCATCAACTGTCTTTCAGATCTGGTCTTTCACTGGGCCGCAAACCTCAGTTGTAAAAGGTGAATTCTGCCCTCCATGTGACGATGCCAGAAACCGAACCGGAGTACTAGAGTGCATTTGGATGTCAATTCTGAACTCGCATGGGATTCCTAATACAACGCACAACTTGACTTTCCCCTTCTGTGTACGTTTGCCAGGAGCCATGTTGGGCAAGGTGTTAAAATAGCGATTCTTCTCAATATCTCAGTTAGCCTTCTCTTCAGGCAGAGAGAGATTCATGAAAGTCCATGCATTTCAAGATTCTCCTTTACAACCAGAACATGAATCATCAACTGTCTTTCAGATCTGGTCTTTCACTGGGCTGCAAACTTGAGTTATAAAAGGTGAATTCTGCCCTCCATGTGACAATGCCAGAAACCGAACCGGTGTACTAGAGTGCATTTGGATGTCAATTCTGAACTCGCATGGGATTGCTAATACAACGGAGAGCTTGACATTCCCCTTCTGTGTACATTTGTGTGGAGGCAATGTTGGGCAAGGTGTTAAAATAGCGATTCTTCTCAATATCTCAGTTAGCTTTCTCTTCAGGCAGAGAGAGATTCATGAAAATCCATGCATTTCAAGATTCTCCTTTACAAGCAGAACATGAATCATCAGCTGTCTTTCAGATCTGGTCTTTCACTGGGCTGCAAACTTCAGTTGTAAAAGTGAATTCTGCCCTCCATGTGACAATGCCAGAAACCGAACCGGTGTACTAGAGTGCATTTGGATGTCAATTCTGAACTCGCATGGGATTGCTAATACAACGGAGAGCTTCACATTCCCCTTCTGTGTACATTTGTGTGGAGGCAATGTTGGGCAAGGTGTTAAAATAGCGATTCTTCTCAATATCTCAGGTAGCTTTCTCTTCAGGCAGAGAGAGATTCATGAAAATCCATGCATTTCAAGATTCTCCTTTACAAGCAGAACATGAATCATCAGCTGTCTTTCAGATCTGGTCTTTCACTGGGCTGCAAACTTCAGTTGTAAAAGGTGAATTCTGCCCTCCATGTGACAATGCCAGAAACCGAACCGGTGTACTAGAGTGCATTTGGATGTCAATTCTGAACTCGCATGGGATTGCTAATACAACGGAGAGCTTCACATTCCCCTTCTGTGTACATTTGTGTGGAGGCAATGTTGGGCAAGGTGTTAAAATAGCGATTCTTCTCAATATCTCAGTTAGCCTTCTCTTCAGGAAGAGAGTGATTCATGAAACTCCATGCATTTCAAGGTTCTCCTTTACAAGCAGAACATGAATCATCAGCTGTCTTTCAGATCTGGTCTTTCACTGGGCTGCAAACTTCAGTTGTAAAAGGTGAATTCTGCCCTCCATGTGACAATGCCAGAAACCGAACCGGTGTACTAGAGTGCATTTGGATGTCAATTCTGAACTCGCATGGGATTGCTAATACAACGGAGAGCTTCACATTCCCCTTCTGTGTACATTTGTGTGGAGGCAATGTTGGGCAAGGTGTTAAAATAGCGATTCTTCTCAATATCTCAGGTAGCTTTCTCTTCAGGCAGAGAGAGATTCATGAAAATCCATGCATTTTAAGATTCTCCTTTACAAGCAGAACATGAATCATCAGCTGTCTTTCAGATCTGGTCTTTCACTGGGCTGCAAACTTCAGTTGTAAAAGGTGAATTCTGCCCTCCATGTGACAATGCCAGAAACCGAACCGGTGTACTAGAGTGCATTTGGATGTCAATTCTGAACTCGCATGGGATTGCTAATACAACGGAGAGCTTCACATTCCCCTTCTGTGTACATTTGTGTGGAGGCAATGTTGGGCAAGGTGTTAAAATAGCGATTCTTCTCAATATCTCAGTTAGCCTTCTCTTCAGGAAGAGAGTGATTCATGAAACTCCATGCATTTCAAGGTTCTCCTTTACAAGCAGAACATGAATCATCAACTGTCTTTCAGATCTGGTCTTTCACTGGGCCGCAAACCTCAGTTGTAAAAGGTGAATTCTGCCCTCCATGTGACGATGCCAGAAACCGAACCGGAGTACTAGAGTGCATTTGGATGTCAATTCTGAACTCGCATGGGATTGCTAATACAACGGAGAGCTTGACATTCCCCTTCTGTGTACATTTGTGTGGAGGCAATGTTGGGCAAGGTGTTAAAATAGCGATTCTTCTCAATATCTCAGTTAGCCTTCTCTTCAGGAAGAGAGTGATTCATGAAAATCCATGCATTTCAAGGTTCTCCTTTACAAGCAGAACATTAATCATCAACTGTCTTTCAGATCTGGTCTTTCACTGGGCCGCAAACCTCAGTTGTAAAAGGTGAATTCTGCCCTCCATGTGACGATGCCAGAAACCCAACCGGAGTACTAGAGTGCATTTGGATGTCAATTCTGAACTCGCATGGGATTCCTAATACAACGCACAACTTGACTTTCCCCTTCTGTGTACGTTTGCCAGGAGCCATGTTGGGCAAAGTGTTAAAATAGCGATTCTTCTCAATATCTCAGTTAGCCTTCTCTTCAGGCAGAGAGAGATTCATGAAAGTCCATGCATTTCAAGATTCTCCTTTACAACCAGAACATGAATCATCAACTGTCTTTCAGATCTGGTCTTTCACTGGGCCGCAAACCTCAGTTGTAAAAGATGAATTCTGCCCTCCATGTGACAATGCCAGAAACCGAACCGGAGTTCTAGAGTGCATTTGGATGTCAATTCTGAACTCGCATGGGATTGCTAATACAACGGAGAGCTTGACATTCCCCTTCTGTGTACATTTGTGTGGAGGCAATGTTGGGCAAGGTGTTAAAATAGCGATTCTTCTCAATATCTCAGTTAGCCTTCTCTTCAGGAAGAGAGTGATTCATGAAAATCCATGCATTTCAAGGTTCTCCTTTACAAGCAGAACATGAATCATCAACTGTCTTTCAGATCTGGTCTTTCACTGGGCCGCAAACCTCAGTTGTAAAAGGTGAATTCTGCCCTCCATGTGACAATGCCAGAAACCGAACCGGAGTACTAGAGTGCATTTGGATGTCAATTCTGAACTCGCATGGGATTGCTAATACAACGGAGAGCTTGACTTTCCCCTTCTGTGTACGTTTGCCAGGAGCCATGTTGGGCAAAGTGTTAAAATAGCGATTCTTCTCAATATCTCAGTTAGCCTTCTCTTCAGGCAGAGAGAGATTCATGAAAGTCCATGCATTTCAAGATTCTCCTTTACAACCAGAACATGAATCATCAACTGTCTTTCAGATCTGGTCTTTCACTGGGCTGCAAACTTGAGTTATAAAAGATGAATTCTGCCCTCCATGTGACAATGCCAGAAACCGAACCGGAGTTCTAGAGTGCATTTGGATGTCAATTCTGAACTCGCATGGGATTGCTAATACAACGGAGAGCTTCACATTCCCCTTCTGTGTACATTTGTGTGGAGGCAATGTTGGGCAAGGTGTTAAAATAGCGATTCTTCTCAATATCTCAGTTAGCCTTCTCTTCAGGAAGAGAGTGATTCATGAAAATCCATGCATTTCAAGGTTCTCCTTTACAAGCAGAACATGAATCATCAACTGTCTTTCAGATCTGGTCTTTCACTGGGCCGCAAACCTCAGTTGTAAAAGGTGAATTCTGCCCTCCATGTGACGATGCCAGAAACCGAACCGGAGTACTAGAGTGCATTTGGATGTCAATTCTGAACTCGCATGGGATTCCTAATACAACGCACAACTTGACTTTCCCCTTCTGTGTACGTTTGCCAGGAGCCATGTTGGGCAAGGTGTTAAAATAGCGATTCTTCTCAATATCTCAGTTAGCCTTCTCTTCAGGCAGAGAGAGATTCATGAAAGTCCATGCATTTCAAGATTCTCCTTTACAACCAGAACATGAATCATCAACTGTCTTTCAGATCTGGTCTTTCACTGGGCTGCAAACTTGAGTTATAAAAGATGAATTCTGCCCTCCATGTGACAATGCCAGAAACCGAACCGGAGTTCTAGAGTGCATTTGGATGTCAATTCAGAACTCGCATGGGATTGCTAATACAACGGAGAGCTTGACATTCCCCTTCTGTGTACATTTGTGTGGAGGCAATGTTGGGCAAGGTGTTAAAATAGCGATTCTTCTCAATATCTCAGTTAGCCTTCTCTTCAGGAAGAGAGTGATTCATGAAAATCCATGCATTTCAAGGTTCTCCTTTACAAGCAGAACATGAATCATCAACTGTCTTTCAGATCTGGTCTTTCACTGGGCCGCAAACCTCAGTTGTAAAAGGTGAATTCTGCCCTCCATGTGACGATGCCAGAAACCGAACCGGAGTACTAGAGTGCATTTGGATGTCAATTCTGAACTCGCATGGGATTCCTAATACAACGCACAACTTGACTTTCCCCTTCTGTGTACGTTTGCCAGGAGCCATGTTGGGCAAGGTGTTAAAATAGCGATTCTTCTCAAGATCTCAGTTAGCCTTCTCTTCAGGCAGAGAGAGATTCATGAAAGTCCATGCATTTCAAGATTCTCCTTTACAACCAGAACATGAATCATCAACTGTCTTTCAGATCTGGTCTTTCACTGGGCTGCAAACTTAAGTTATAAAAGGTGAATTCTGCCCTCCATGTGACAATGCCAGAAACCGAACCGGTGTACTAGAGTGCATTTGGATGTCAATTCTGAACTCGCATGGGATTGCTAATACAACGGAGAGCTTGACATTCCCCTTCTGTGTACATTTGTGTGGAGGCAATGTTGGGCAAGGTGTTAAAATAGCGATTCTTCTCAATATCTCAGTTAGCTTTCTCTTCAGGCAGAGAGAGATTCATGAAAATCCATGCATTTCAAGATTCTCCTTTACAAGCAGAACATGAATCATCAGCTGTCTTTCAGATCTGGTCTTTCACTGGGCTGCAAACTTCAGTTGTAAAAGTGAATTCTGCCCTCCATGTGACAATGCCAGAAACCGAACCGGTGTACTAGAGTGCATTTGGATGTCAATTCTGAACTCGCATGGGATTGCTAATACAACGGAGAGCTTCACATTCCCCTTCTGTGTACATTTGTGTGGAGGCAATGTTGGGCAAGGTGTTAAAATAGCGATTCTTCTCAATATCTCAGGTAGCTTTCTCTTCAGGCAGAGAGAGATTCATGAAAATCCATGCATTTCAAGATTCTCCTTTACAAGCAGAACATGAATCATCAGCTGTCTTTCAGATCTGGTCTTTCACTGGGCTGCAAACTTCAGTTGTAAAAGGTGAATTCTGCCCTCCATGTGACAATGCCAGAAACCGAACCGGTGTACTAGAGTGCATTTGGATGTCAATTCTGAACTCGCATGGGATTGCTAATACAACGGAGAGCTTCACATTCCCCTTCTGTGTACATTTGTGTGGAGGCAATGTTGGGCAAGGTGTTAAAATAGCGATTCTTCTCAATATCTCAGTTAGCCTTCTCTTCAGGAAGAGAGTGATTCATGAAACTCCATGCATTTCAAGGTTCTCCTTTACAAGCAGAACATGAATCATCAGCTGTCTTTCAGATCTGGTCTTTCACTGGGCTGCAAACTTCAGTTGTAAAAGGTGAATTCTGCCCTCCATGTGACAATGCCAGAAACCGAACCGGTGTACTAGAGTGCATTTGGATGTCAATTCTGAACTCGCATGGGATTGCTAATACAACGGAGAGCTTCACATTCCCCTTCTGTGTACATTTGTGTGGAGGCAATGTTGGGCAAGGTGTTAAAATAGCGATTCTTCTCAATATCTCAGGTAGCTTTCTCTTCAGGCAGAGAGAGATTCATGAAAATCCATGCATTTTAAGATTCTCCTTTACAAGCAGAACATGAATCATCAGCTGTCTTTCAGATCTGGTCTTTCACTGGGCTGCAAACTTCAGTTGTAAAAGGTGAATTCTGCCCTCCATGTGACAATGCCAGAAACCGAACCGGTGTACTAGAGTGCATTTGGATGTCAATTCTGAACTCGCATGGGATTGCTAATACAACGGAGAGCTTCACATTCCCCTTCTGTGTACATTTGTGTGGAGGCAATGTTGGGCAAGGTGTTAAAATAGCGATTCTTCTCAATATCTCAGTTAGCCTTCTCTTCAGGAAGAGAGTGATTCATGAAACTCCATGCATTTCAAGGTTCTCCTTTACAAGCAGAACATGAATCATCAACTGTCTTTCAGATCTGGTCTTTCACTGGGCCGCAAACCTCAGTTGTAAAAGGTGAATTCTGCCCTCCATGTGACGATGCCAGAAACCGAACCGGAGTACTAGAGTGCATTTGGATGTCAATTCTGAACTCGCATGGGATTGCTAATACAACGGAGAGCTTGACATTCCCCTTCTGTGTACATTTGTGTGGAGGCAATGTTGGGCAAGGTGTTAAAATAGCGATTCTTCTCAATATCTCAGTTAGCCTTCTCTTCAGGAAGAGAGTGATTCATGAAAATCCATGCATTTCAAGGTTCTCCTTTACAAGCAGAACATTAATCATCAACTGTCTTTCAGATCTGGTCTTTCACTGGGCCGCAAACCTCAGTTGTAAAAGGTGAATTCTGCCCTCCATGTGACGATGCCAGAAACCCAACCGGAGTACTAGAGTGCATTTGGATGTCAATTCTGAACTCGCATGGGATTCCTAATACAACGCACAACTTGACTTTCCCCTTCTGTGTACGTTTGCCAGGAGCCATGTTGGGCAAAGTGTTAAAATAGCGATTCTTCTCAATATCTCAGTTAGCCTTCTCTTCAGGCAGAGAGAGATTCATGAAAGTCCATGCATTTCAAGATTCTCCTTTACAACCAGAACATGAATCATCAACTGTCTTTCAGATCTGGTCTTTCACTGGGCCGCAAACCTCAGTTGTAAAAGATGAATTCTGCCCTCCATGTGACAATGCCAGAAACCGAACCGGAGTTCTAGAGTGCATTTGGATGTCAATTCTGAACTCGCATGGGATTGCTAATACAACGGAGAGCTTGACATTCCCCTTCTGTGTACATTTGTGTGGAGGCAATGTTGGGCAAGGTGTTAAAATAGCGATTCTTCTCAATATCTCAGTTAGCCTTCTCTTCAGGAAGAGAGTGATTCATGAAAATCCATGCATTTCAAGGTTCTCCTTTACAAGCAGAACATGAATCATCAACTGTCTTTCAGATCTGGTCTTTCACTGGGCCGCAAACCTCAGTTGTAAAAGGTGAATTCTGCCCTCCATGTGACAATGCCAGAAACCGAACCGGAGTACTAGAGTGCATTTGGATGTCAATTCTGAACTCGCATGGGATTGCTAATACAACGGAGAGCTTGACTTTCCCCTTCTGTGTACGTTTGCCAGGAGCCATGTTGGGCAAAGTGTTAAAATAGCGATTCTTCTCAATATCTCAGTTAGCCTTCTCTTCAGGCAGAGAGAGATTCATGAAAGTCCATGCATTTCAAGATTCTCCTTTACAACCAGAACATGAATCATCAACTGTCTTTCAGATCTGGTCTTTCACTGGGCTGCAAACTTGAGTTATAAAAGATGAATTCTGCCCTCCATGTGACAATGCCAGAAACCGAACCGGAGTTCTAGAGTGCATTTGGATGTCAATTCTGAACTCGCATGGGATTGCTAATACAACGGAGAGCTTCACATTCCCCTTCTGTGTACATTTGTGTGGAGGCAATGTTGGGCAAGGTGTTAAAATAGCGATTCTTCTCAATATCTCAGTTAGCCTTCTCTTCAGGAAGAGAGTGATTCATGAAACTCCATGCATTTCAAGGTTCTCCTTTACAAGCAGAACATGAATCATCAACTGTCTTTCAGATCTGGTCTTTCACTGGGCTGCAAACTTGAGTTATAAAAGATGAATTCTGCCCTCCATGTGACAATGCCAGAAACCGAACCGGAGTTCTAGAGTGCATTTGGATGTCAATTCTGAACTCGCATGGGATTGCTAATACAACGGAGAGCTTCACATTCCCCTTCTGTGTACATTTGTGTGGAGGCAATGTTGGGCAAGGTGTTAAAATAGCGATTCTTCTCAATATCTCAGTTAGCCTTCTCTTCAGGAAGAGAGTGATTCATGAAAATCCATGCATTTCAAGGTTCTCCTTTACAAGCAGAACATGAATCATCAACTGTCTTTCAGATCTGGTCTTTCACTGGGCCGCAAACCTCAGTTGTAAAAGGTGAATTCTGCCCTCCATGTGACGATGCCAGAAACCGAACCGGAGTACTAGAGTGCATTTGGATGTCAATTCTGAACTCGCATGGGATTCCTAATACAACGCACAACTTGACTTTCCCCTTCTGTGTACGTTTGCCAGGAGCCATGTTGGGCAAGGTGTTAAAATAGCGATTCTTCTCAATATCTCAGTTAGCCTTCTCTTCAGGCAGAGAGAGAATCATGAAAGTCCATGCATTTCAAGATTCTCCTTTACAACCAGAACATGAATCATCAACTGTCTTTCAGATCTGGTCTTTCACTGGGCTGCAAACTTGAGTTATAAAAGATGAATTCTGCCCTCCATGTGACAATGCCAGAAACCGAACCGTAGTTCTAGAGTGCATTTGGATGTCAATTCAGAACTCGCATGGGATTGCTAATACAACGGAGAGCTTGACATTCCCCTTCTGTGTACATTTGTGTGGAGGCAATGTTGGGCAAGGTGTTAAAATAGCGATTCTTCTCAATATCTCAGTTAGCCTTCTCTTCAGGAAGAGAGTGATTCATGAAAATCCATGCATTTCAAGGTTCTCCTTTACAAGCAGAACATGAATCATCAACTGTCTTTCAGATCTGGTCTTTCACTGGGCCGCAAACCTCAGTTGTAAAAGGTGAATTCTGCCCTCCATGTGACGATGCCAGAAACCGAACCGGAGTACTAGAGTGCATTTGGATGTCAATTCTGAACTCGCATGGGATTCCTAATACAACGCACAACTTGACTTTCCCCTTCTGTGTACGTTTGCCAGGAGCCATGTTGGGCAAGGTGTTAAAATAGCGATTCTTCTCAATATCTCAGTTAGCCTTCTCTTCAGGCAGAGAGAGATTCATGAAAGTCCATGCATTTCAAGATTCTCCTTTACAACCAGAACATGAATCATCAACTGTCTTTCAGATCTGGTCTTTCACTGGGCTGCAAACTTGAGTTATAAAAGGTGAATTCTGCCCTCCATGTGACAATGCCAGAAACCGAACCGGTGTACTAGAGTGCATTTGGATGTCAATTCTGAACTCGCATGGGATTGCTAATACAACGGAGAGCTTGACATTCCCCTTCTGTGTACATTTGTGTGGAGGCAATGTTGGGCAAGGTGTTAAAATAGCGATTCTTCTCAATATCTCAGTTAGCTTTCTCTTCAGGCAGAGAGAGATTCATGAAAATCCATGCATTTCAAGATTCTCCTTTACAAGCAGAACATGAATCATCAGCTGTCTTTCAGATCTGGTCTTTCACTGGGCTGCAAACTTCAGTTGTAAAAGTGAATTCTGCCCTCCATGTGACAATGCCAGAAACCGAACCGGTGTACTAGAGTGCATTTGGATGTCAATTCTGAACTCGCATGGGATTGCTAATACAACGGAGAGCTTCACATTCCCCTTCTGTGTACATTTGTGTGGAGGCAATGTTGGGCAAGGTGTTAAAATAGCGATTCTTCTCAATATCTCAGGTAGCTTTCTCTTCAGGCAGAGAGAGATTCATGAAAATCCATGCATTTCAAGATTCTCCTTTACAAGCAGAACATGAATCATCAGCTGTCTTTCAGATCTGGTCTTTCACTGGGCTGCAAACTTCAGTTGTAAAAGGTGAATTCTGCCCTCCATGTGACAATGCCAGAAACCGAACCGGTGTACTAGAGTGCATTTGGATGTCAATTCTGAACTCGCATGGGATTGCTAATACAACGGAGAGCTTCACATTCCCCTTCTGTGTACATTTGTGTGGAGGCAATGTTGGGCAAGGTGTTAAAATAGCGATTCTTCTCAATATCTCAGTTAGCCTTCTCTTCAGGAAGAGAGTGATTCATGAAACTCCATGCATTTCAAGGTTCTCCTTTACAAGCAGAACATGAATCATCAGCTGTCTTTCAGATCTGGTCTTTCACTGGGCTGCAAACTTCAGTTGTAAAAGGTGAATTCTGCCCTCCATGTGACAATGCCAGAAACCGAACCGGTGTACTAGAGTGCATTTGGATGTCAATTCTGAACTCGCATGGGATTGCTAATACAACGGAGAGCTTCACATTCCCCTTCTGTGTACATTTGTGTGGAGGCAATGTTGGGCAAGGTGTTAAAATAGCGATTCTTCTCAATATCTCAGGTAGCTTTCTCTTCAGGCAGAGAGAGATTCATGAAAATCCATGCATTTTAAGATTCTCCTTTACAAGCAGAACATGAATCATCAGCTGTCTTTCAGATCTGGTCTTTCACTGGGCTGCAAACTTCAGTTGTAAAAGGTGAATTCTGCCCTCCATGTGACAATGCCAGAAACCGAACCGGTGTACTAGAGTGCATTTGGATGTCAATTCTGAACTCGCATGGGATTGCTAATACAACGGAGAGCTTCACATTCCCCTTCTGTGTACATTTGTGTGGAGGCAATGTTGGGCAAGGTGTTAAAATAGCGATTCTTCTCAATATCTCAGTTAGCCTTCTCTTCAGGAAGAGAGTGATTCATGAAACTCCATGCATTTCAAGGTTCTCCTTTACAAGCAGAACATGAATCATCAACTGTCTTTCAGATCTGGTCTTTCACTGGGCCGCAAACCTCAGTTGTAAAAGGTGAATTCTGCCCTCCATGTGACGATGCCAGAAACCGAACCGGAGTACTAGAGTGCATTTGGATGTCAATTCTGAACTCGCATGGGATTGCTAATACAACGGAGAGCTTGACATTCCCCTTCTGTGTACATTTGTGTGGAGGCAATGTTGGGCAAGGTGTTAAAATAGCGATTCTTCTCAATATCTCAGTTAGCCTTCTCTTCAGGAAGAGAGTGATTCATGAAAATCCATGCATTTCAAGGTTCTCCTTTACAAGCAGAACATTAATCATCAACTGTCTTTCAGATCTGGTCTTTCACTGGGCCGCAAACCTCAGTTGTAAAAGGTGAATTCTGCCCTCCATGTGACGATGCCAGAAACCCAACCGGAGTACTAGAGTGCATTTGGATGTCAATTCTGAACTCGCATGGGATTCCTAATACAACGCACAACTTGACTTTCCCCTTCTGTGTACGTTTGCCAGGAGCCATGTTGGGCAAAGTGTTAAAATAGCGATTCTTCTCAATATCTCAGTTAGCCTTCTCTTCAGGCAGAGAGAGATTCATGAAAGTCCATGCATTTCAAGATTCTCCTTTACAACCAGAACATGAATCATCAACTGTCTTTCAGATCTGGTCTTTCACTGGGCCGCAAACCTCAGTTGTAAAAGATGAATTCTGCCCTCCATGTGACAATGCCAGAAACCGAACCGGAGTTCTAGAGTGCATTTGGATGTCAATTCTGAACTCGCATGGGATTGCTAATACAACGGAGAGCTTGACATTCCCCTTCTGTGTACATTTGTGTGGAGGCAATGTTGGGCAAGGTGTTAAAATAGCGATTCTTCTCAATATCTCAGTTAGCCTTCTCTTCAGGAAGAGAGTGATTCATGAAAATCCATGCATTTCAAGGTTCTCCTTTACAAGCAGAACATGAATCATCAACTGTCTTTCAGATCTGGTCTTTCACTGGGCCGCAAACCTCAGTTGTAAAAGGTGAATTCTGCCCTCCATGTGACAATGCCAGAAACCGAACCGGAGTACTAGAGTGCATTTGGATGTCAATTCTGAACTCGCATGGGATTGCTAATACAACGGAGAGCTTGACTTTCCCCTTCTGTGTACGTTTGCCAGGAGCCATGTTGGGCAAAGTGTTAAAATAGCGATTCTTCTCAATATCTCAGTTAGCCTTCTCTTCAGGCAGAGAGAGATTCATGAAAGTCCATGCATTTCAAGATTCTCCTTTACAACCAGAACATGAATCATCAACTGTCTTTCAGATCTGGTCTTTCACTGGGCTGCAAACTTGAGTTATAAAAGATGAATTCTGCCCTCCATGTGACAATGCCAGAAACCGAACCGGAGTTCTAGAGTGCATTTGGATGTCAATTCTGAACTCGCATGGGATTGCTAATACAACGGAGAGCTTCACATTCCCCTTCTGTGTACATTTGTGTGGAGGCAATGTTGGGCAAGGTGTTAAAATAGCGATTCTTCTCAATATCTCAGTTAGCCTTCTCTTCAGGAAGAGAGTGATTCATGAAACTCCATGCATTTCAAGGTTCTCCTTTACAAGCAGAACATGAATCATCAACTGTCTTTCAGATCTGGTCTTTCACTGGGCTGCAAACTTGAGTTATAAAAGATGAATTCTGCCCTCCATGTGACAATGCCAGAAACCGAACCGGAGTTCTAGAGTGCATTTGGATGTCAATTCTGAACTCGCATGGGATTGCTAATACAACGGAGAGCTTCACATTCCCCTTCTGTGTACATTTGTGTGGAGGCAATGTTGGGCAAGGTGTTAAAATAGCGATTCTTCTCAATATCTCAGTTAGCCTTCTCTTCAGGAAGAGAGTGATTCATGAAAATCCATGCATTTCAAGGTTCTCCTTTACAAGCAGAACATGAATCATCAACTGTCTTTCAGATCTGGTCTTTCACTGGGCCGCAAACCTCAGTTGTAAAAGGTGAATTCTGCCCTCCATGTGACGATGCCAGAAACCGAACCGGAGTACTAGAGTGCATTTGGATGTCAATTCTGAACTCGCATGGGATTCCTAATACAACGCACAACTTGACTTTCCCCTTCTGTGTACGTTTGCCAGGAGCCATGTTGGGCAAGGTGTTAAAATAGCGATTCTTCTCAATATCTCAGTTAGCCTTCTCTTCAGGCAGAGAGAGAATCATGAAAGTCCATGCATTTCAAGATTCTCCTTTACAACCAGAACATGAATCATCAACTGTCTTTCAGATCTGGTCTTTCACTGGGCTGCAAACTTGAGTTATAAAAGATGAATTCTGCCCTCCATGTGACAATGCCAGAAACCGAACCGTAGTTCTAGAGTGCATTTGGATGTCAATTCAGAACTCGCATGGGATTGCTAATACAACGGAGAGCTTGACATTCCCCTTCTGTGTACATTTGTGTGGAGGCAATGTTGGGCAAGGTGTTAAAATAGCGATTCTTCTCAATATCTCAGTTAGCCTTCTCTTCAGGAAGAGAGTGATTCATGAAAATCCATGCATTTCAAGGTTCTCCTTTACAAGCAGAACATGAATCATCAACTGTCTTTCAGATCTGGTCTTTCACTGGGCCGCAAACCTCAGTTGTAAAAGGTGAATTCTGCCCTCCATGTGACGATGCCAGAAACCGAACCGGAGTACTAGAGTGCATTTGGATGTCAATTCTGAACTCGCATGGGATTCCTAATACAACGCACAACTTGACTTTCCCCTTCTGTGTACGTTTGCCAGGAGCCATGTTGGGCAAGGTGTTAAAATAGCGATTCTTCTCAATATCTCAGTTAGCCTTCTCTTCAGGCAGAGAGAGATTCATGAAAGTCCATGCATTTCAAGATTCTCCTTTACAACCAGAACATGAATCATCAACTGTCTTTCAGATCTGGTCTTTCACTGGGCTGCAAACTTGAGTTATAAAAGGTGAATTCTGCCCTCCATGTGACAATGCCAGAAACCGAACCGGTGTACTAGAGTGCATTTGGATGTCAATTCTGAACTCGCATGGGATTGCTAATACAACGGAGAGCTTGACATTCCCCTTCTGTGTACATTTGTGTGGAGGCAATGTTGGGCAAGGTGTTAAAATAGCGATTCTTCTCAATATCTCAGTTAGCTTTCTCTTCAGGCAGAGAGAGATTCATGAAAATCCATGCATTTCAAGATTCTCCTTTACAAGCAGAACATGAATCATCAGCTGTCTTTCAGATCTGGTCTTTCACTGGGCTGCAAACTTCAGTTGTAAAAGGTGAATTCTGCCCTCCATGTGACAATGCCAGAAACCGAACCGGTGTACTAGAGTGCATTTGGATGTCAATTCTGAACTCGCATGGGATTGCTAATACAACGGAGAGCTTCACATTCCCCTTCTGTGTACATTTGTGTGGAGGCAATGTTGGGCAAGGTGTTAAAATAGCGATTCTTCTCAATATCTCAGGTAGCTTTCTCTTCAGGCAGAGAGAGATTCATGAAAATCCATGCATTTCAAGATTCTCCTTTACAAGCAGAACATGAATCATCAGCTGTCTTTCAGATCTGGTCTTTCACTGGGCTGCAAACTTCAGTTGTAAAAGGTGAATTCTGCCCTCCATGTGACAATGCCAGAAACCGAACCGGTGTACTAGAGTGCATTTGGATGTCAATTCTGAACTCGCATGGGATTGCTAATACAACGGAGAGCTTCACATTCCCCTTCTGTGTACATTTGTGTGGAGGCAATGTTGGGCAAGGTGTTAAAATAGCGATTCTTCTCAATATCTCAGTTAGCCTTCTCTTCAGGAAGAGAGTGATTCATGAAACTCCATGCATTTCAAGGTTCTCCTTTACAACCAGAACATGAATCATCAACTGTCTTTCAGATCTGGTCTTTCACTGGGCCGCAAACCTCAGTTGTAAAAGATGAATTCTGCCCTCCATGTGACAATGCCAGAAACCGAACCGGAGTTCTAGAGTGCATTTGGATGTCAATTCTGAACTCGCATGGGATTGCTAATACAACGGAGAGCTTGACATTCCCCTTCTGTGTACATTTGTGTGGAGGCAATGTTGGGCAAGGTGTTAAAATAGCGATTCTTCTCAATATCTCAGTTAGCCTTCTCTTCAGGAAGAGAGTGATTCATGAAAATCCATGCATTTCAAGGTTCTCCTTTACAAGCAGAACATGAATCATCAACTGTCTTTCAGATCTGGTCTTTCACTGGGCCGCAAACCTCAGTTGTAAAAGGTGAATTCTGCCCTCCATGTGACAATGCCAGAAACCGAACCGGAGTACTAGAGTGCATTTGGATGTCAATTCTGAACTCGCATGGGATTGCTAATACAACGGAGAGCTTGACTTTCCCCTTCTGTGTACGTTTGCCAGGAGCCATGTTGGGCAAAGTGTTAAAATAGCGATTCTTCTCAATATCTCAGTTAGCCTTCTCTTCAGGCAGAGAGAGATTCATGAAAGTCCATGCATTTCAAGATTCTCCTTTACAACCAGAACATGAATCATCAACTGTCTTTCAGATCTGGTCTTTCACTGGGCTGCAAACTTGAGTTATAAAAGATGAATTCTGCCCTCCATGTGACAATGCCAGAAACCGAACCGGAGTTCTAGAGTGCATTTGGATGTCAATTCTGAACTCGCATGGGATTGCTAATACAACGGAGAGCTTCACATTCCCCTTCTGTGTACATTTGTGTGGAGGCAATGTTGGGCAAGGTGTTAAAATAGCGATTCTTCTCAATATCTCAGTTAGCCTTCTCTTCAGGAAGAGAGTGATTCATGAAACTCCATGCATTTCAAGGTTCTCCTTTACAAGCAGAACATGAATCATCAACTGTCTTTCAGATCTGGTCTTTCACTGGGCTGCAAACTTGAGTTATAAAAGATGAATTCTGCCCTCCATGTGACAATGCCAGAAACCGAACCGGAGTTCTAGAGTGCATTTGGATGTCAATTCTGAACTCGCATGGGATTGCTAATACAACGGAGAGCTTCACATTCCCCTTCTGTGTACATTTGTGTGGAGGCAATGTTGGGCAAGGTGTTAAAATAGCGATTCTTCTCAATATCTCAGTTAGCCTTCTCTTCAGGAAGAGAGTGATTCATGAAAATCCATGCATTTCAAGGTTCTCCTTTACAAGCAGAACATGAATCATCAACTGTCTTTCAGATCTGGTCTTTCACTGGGCCGCAAACCTCAGTTGTAAAAGGTGAATTCTGCCCTCCATGTGACGATGCCAGAAACCGAACCGGAGTACTAGAGTGCATTTGGATGTCAATTCTGAACTCGCATGGGATTCCTAATACAACGCACAACTTGACTTTCCCCTTCTGTGTACGTTTGCCAGGAGCCATGTTGGGCAAGGTGTTAAAATAGCGATTCTTCTCAATATCTCAGTTAGCCTTCTCTTCAGGCAGAGAGAGAATCATGAAAGTCCATGCATTTCAAGATTCTCCTTTACAACCAGAACATGAATCATCAACTGTCTTTCAGATCTGGTCTTTCACTGGGCTGCAAACTTGAGTTATAAAAGATGAATTCTGCCCTCCATGTGACAATGCCAGAAACCGAACCGTAGTTCTAGAGTGCATTTGGATTTCAATTCAGAACTCGCATGGGATTGCTAATACAACGGAGAGCTTGACATTCCCCTTCTGTGTACATTTGTGTGGAGGCAATGTTGGGCAAGGTGTTAAAATAGCGATTCTTCTCAATATCTCAGTTAGCCTTCTCTTCAGGAAGAGAGTGATTCATGAAAATCCATGCATTTCAAGGTTCTCCTTTACAAGCAGAACATGAATCATCAACTGTCTTTCAGATCTGGTCTTTCACTGGGCCGCAAACCTCAGTTGTAAAAGGTGAATTCTGCCCTCCATGTGACGATGCCAGAAACCGAACCGGAGTACTAGAGTGCATTTGGATGTCAATTCTGAACTCGCATGGGATTCCTAATACAACGCACAACTTGACTTTCCCCTTCTGTGTACGTTTGCCAGGAGCCATGTTGGGCAAGGTGTTAAAATAGCGATTCTTCTCAATATCTCAGTTAGCCTTCTCTTCAGGCAGAGAGAGATTCATGAAAGTCCATGCATTTCAAGATTCTCCTTTACAACCAGAACATGAATCATCAACTGTCTTTCAGATCTGGTCTTTCACTGGGCTGCAAACTTGAGTTATAAAAGGTGAATTCTGCCCTCCATGTGACAATGCCAGAAACCGAACCGGTGTACTAGAGTGCATTTGGATGTCAATTCTGAACTCGCATGGGATTGCTAATACAACGGAGAGCTTGACATTCCCCTTCTGTGTACATTTGTGTGGAGGCAATGTTGGGCAAGGTGTTAAAATAGCGATTCTTCTCAATATCTCAGTTAGCTTTCTCTTCAGGCAGAGAGAGATTCATGAAAATCCATGCATTTCAAGATTCTCCTTTACAAGCAGAACATGAATCATCAGCTGTCTTTCAGATCTGGTCTTTCACTGGGCTGCAAACTTCAGTTGTAAAAGGTGAATTCTGCCCTCCATGTGACAATGCCAGAAACCGAACCGGTGTACTAGAGTGCATTTGGATGTCAATTCTGAACTCGCATGGGATTGCTAATACAACGGAGAGCTTCACATTCCCCTTCTGTGTACATTTGTGTGGAGGCAATGTTGGGCAAGGTGTTAAAATAGCGATTCTTCTCAATATCTCAGGTAGCTTTCTCTTCAGGCAGAGAGAGATTCATGAAAATCCATGCATTTCAAGATTCTCCTTTACAAGCAGAACATGAATCATCAGCTGTCTTTCAGATCTGGTCTTTCACTGGGCTGCAAACTTCAGTTGTAAAAGGTGAATTCTGCCCTCCATGTGACAATGCCAGAAACCGAACCGGTGTACTAGAGTGCATTTGGATGTCAATTCTGAACTCGCATGGGATTGCTAATACAACGGAGAGCTTCACATTCCCCTTCTGTGTACATTTGTGTGGAGGCAATGTTGGGCAAGGTGTTAAAATAGCGATTCTTCTCAATATCTCAGTTAGCCTTCTCTTCAGGAAGAGAGTGATTCATGAAACTCCATGCATTTCAAGGTTCTCCTTTACAAGCAGAACATGAATCATCAGCTGTCTTTCAGATCTGGTCTTTCACTGGGCTGCAAACTTCAGTTGTAAAAGGTGAATTCTGCCCTCCATGTGACAATGCCAGAAACCGAACCGGTGTACTAGAGTGCATTTGGATGTCAATTCTGAACTCGCATGGGATTGCTAATACAACGGAGAGCTTCACATTCCCCTTCTGTGTACATTTGTGTGGAGGCAATGTTGGGCAAGGTGTTAAAATGGCGATTCTTCTCAATATCTCAGGTAGCTTTCTCTTCAGGCAGAGAGAGATTCATGAAAATCCATGCATTTCAAGATTCTCCTTTACAAGCAGAACATGAATCATCAGCTGTCTTTCAGATCTGGTCTTTCACTGGGCTGCAAACTTCAGTTGTAAAAGGTGAATTCTGCCCTCCATGTGACAATGCCAGAAACCGAACCGGTGTACTAGAGTGCATTTGGATGTCAATTCTGAACTCGCATGGGATTGCTAATACAACGGAGAGCTTCACATTCCCCTTCTGTGTACATTTGTGTGGAGGCAATGTTGGGCAAGGTGTTAAAATAGCGATTCTTCTCAATATCTCAGTTAGCCTTCTCTTCAGGAAGAGAGTGATTCATGAAACTCCATGCATTTCAAGGTTCTCCTTTACAAGCAGAACATGAATCATCAACTGTCTTTCAGATCTGGTCTTTCACTGGGCTGCAAACTTGAGTTATAAAAGATGAATTCTGCCCTCCATGTGACAATGCCAGAAACCGAACCGGAGTTCTAGAGTGCATTTGGATGTCAATTCTGAACTCGCATGGGATTGCTAATACAACGGAGAGCTTCACATTCCCCTTCTGTGTACATTTGTGTGGAGGCAATGTTGGGCAAGGTGTTAAAATAGCGATTCTTCTCAATATCTCAGTTAGCCTTCTCTTCAGGAAGAGAGTGATTCATGAAAATCCATGCATTTCAAGGTTCTCCTTTACAAGCAGAACATGAATCATCAACTGTCTTTCAGATCTGGTCTTTCACTGGGCCGCAAACCTCAGTTGTAAAAGGTGAATTCTGCCCTCCATGTGACGATGCCAGAAACCGAACCGGAGTACTAGAGTGCATTTGGATGTCAATTCTGAACTCGCATGGGATTCCTAATACAACGCACAACTTGACTTTCCCCTTCTGTGTACGTTTGCCAGGAGCCATGTTGGGCAAGGTGTTAAAATAGCGATTCTTCTCAATATCTCAGTTAGCCTTCTCTTCAGGCAGAGAGAGAATCATGAAAGTCCATGCATTTCAAGATTCTCCTTTACAACCAGAACATGAATCATCAACTGTCTTTCAGATCTGGTCTTTCACTGGGCTGCAAACTTGAGTTATAAAAGATGAATTCTGCCCTCCATGTGACAATGCCAGAAACCGAACCGTAGTTCTAGAGTGCATTTGGATTTCAATTCAGAACTCGCATGGGATTGCTAATACAACGGAGAGCTTGACATTCCCCTTCTGTGTACATTTGTGTGGAGGCAATGTTGGGCAAGGTGTTAAAATAGCGATTCTTCTCAATATCTCAGTTAGCCTTCTCTTCAGGAAGAGAGTGATTCATGAAAATCCATGCATTTCAAGGTTCTCCTTTACAAGCAGAACATGAATCATCAACTGTCTTTCAGATCTGGTCTTTCACTGGGCCGCAAACCTCAGTTGTAAAAGGTGAATTCTGCCCTCCATGTGACGATGCCAGAAACCGAACCGGAGTACTAGAGTGCATTTGGATGTCAATTCTGAACTCGCATGGGATTCCTAATACAACGCACAACTTGACTTTCCCCTTCTGTGTACGTTTGCCAGGAGCCATGTTGGGCAAGGTGTTAAAATAGCGATTCTTCTCAATATCTCAGTTAGCCTTCTCTTCAGGCAGAGAGAGATTCATGAAAGTCCATGCATTTCAAGATTCTCCTTTACAACCAGAACATGAATCATCAACTGTCTTTCAGATCTGGTCTTTCACTGGGCTGCAAACTTGAGTTATAAAAGGTGAATTCTGCCCTCCATGTGACAATGCCAGAAACCGAACCGGTGTACTAGAGTGCATTTGGATGTCAATTCTGAACTCGCATGGGATTGCTAATACAACGGAGAGCTTGACATTCCCCTTCTGTGTACATTTGTGTGGAGGCAATGTTGGGCAAGGTGTTAAAATAGCGATTCTTCTCAATATCTCAGTTAGCTTTCTCTTCAGGCAGAGAGAGATTCATGAAAATCCATGCATTTCAAGATTCTCCTTTACAAGCAGAACATGAATCATCAGCTGTCTTTCAGATCTGGTCTTTCACTGGGCTGCAAACTTCAGTTGTAAAAGGTGAATTCTGCCCTCCATGTGACAATGCCAGAAACCGAACCGGTGTACTAGAGTGCATTTGGATGTCAATTCTGAACTCGCATGGGATTGCTAATACAACGGAGAGCTTCACATTCCCCTTCTGTGTACATTTGTGTGGAGGCAATGTTGGGCAAGGTGTTAAAATAGCGATTCTTCTCAATATCTCAGGTAGCTTTCTCTTCAGGCAGAGAGAGATTCATGAAAATCCATGCATTTCAAGATTCTCCTTTACAAGCAGAACATGAATCATCAGCTGTCTTTCAGATCTGGTCTTTCACTGGGCTGCAAACTTCAGTTGTAAAAGGTGAATTCTGCCCTCCATGTGACAATGCCAGAAACCGAACCGGTGTACTAGAGTGCATTTGGATGTCAATTCTGAACTCGCATGGGATTGCTAATACAACGGAGAGCTTCACATTCCCCTTCTGTGTACATTTGTGTGGAGGCAATGTTGGGCAAGGTGTTAAAATAGCGATTCTTCTCAATATCTCAGTTAGCCTTCTCTTCAGGAAGAGAGTGATTCATGAAACTCCATGCATTTCAAGGTTCTCCTTTACAAGCAGAACATGAATCATCAGCTGTCTTTCAGATCTGGTCTTTCACTGGGCTGCAAACTTCAGTTGTAAAAGGTGAATTCTGCCCTCCATGTGACAATGCCAGAAACCGAACCGGTGTACTAGAGTGCATTTGGATGTCAATTCTGAACTCGCATGGGATTGCTAATACAACGGAGAGCTTCACATTCCCCTTCTGTGTACATTTGTGTGGAGGCAATGTTGGGCAAGGTGTTAAAATGGCGATTCTTCTCAATATCTCAGGTAGCTTTCTCTTCAGGCAGAGAGAGATTCATGAAAATCCATGCATTTCAAGATTCTCCTTTACAAGCAGAACATGAATCATCAGCTGTCTTTCAGATCTGGTCTTTCACTGGGCTGCAAACTTCAGTTGTAAAAGGTGAATTCTGCCCTCCATGTGACAATGCCAGAAACCGAACCGGTGTACTAGAGTGCATTTGGATGTCAATTCTGAACTCGCATGGGATTGCTAATACAACGGAGAGCTTCACATTCCCCTTCTGTGTACATTTGTGTGGAGGCAATGTTGGGCAAGGTGTTAAAATAGCGATTCTTCTCAATATCTCAGTTAGCCTTCTCTTCAGGAAGAGAGTGATTCATGAAACTCCATGCATTTCAAGGTTCTCCTTTACAAGCAGAACATGAATCATCAACTGTCTTTCAGATCTGGTCTTTCACTGGGCCGCAAACCTCAGTTGTAAAAGGTGAATTCTGCCCTCCATGTGACGATGCCAGAAACCGAACCGGAGTACTAGAGTGCATTTGGATGTCAATTCTGAACTCGCATGGGATTGCTAATACAACGGAGAGCTTGACATTCCCCTTCTGTGTACATTTGTGTGGAGGCAATGTTGGGCAAGGTGTTAAAATAGCGATTCTTCTCAATATCTCAGTTAGCCTTCTCTTCAGGAAGAGAGTGATTCATGAAAATCCATGCATTTCAAGGTTCTCCTTTACAAGCAGAACATTAATCATCAACTGTCTTTCAGATCTGGTCTTTCACTGGGCCGCAAACCTCAGTTGTAAAAGGTGAATTCTGCCCTCCATGTGACGATGCCAGAAACCCAACCGGAGTACTAGAGTGCATTTGGATGTCAATTCTGTACTCGCATGGGATTCCTAATACAACGCACAACTTGACTTTCCCCTTCTGTGTACGTTTGCCAGGAGCCATGTTGGGCAAAGTGTTAAAATAGCGATTCTTCTCAATATCTCAGTTAGCCTTCTCTTCAGGCAGAGAGAGATTCATGAAAGTCCATGCATTTCAAGATTCTCCTTTACAACCAGAACATGAATCATCAACTGTCTTTCAGATCTGGTCTTTCACTGGGCTGCAAACTTGAGTTATAAAAGATGAATTCTGCCCTCCATGTGACAATGCCAGAAACCGAACCGGAGTTCTAGAGTGCATTTGGATGTCAATTCTGAACTCGCATGGGATTGCTAATACAACGGAGAGCTTCACATTCCCCTTCTGTGTACATTTGTGTGGAGGCAATGTTGGGCAAAGTGTTAAAATAGCGATTCTTCTCAATATCTCAGTTAGCCTTCTCTTCAGGAAGAGAGTGATTCATGAAAATCCATGCATTTCAAGGTTCTCCTTTACAAGCAGAACATGAATCATCAACTGTCTTTCAGATCTGGTCTTTCACTGGGCCGCAAACCTCAGTTGTAAAAGGTGAATTCTGCCCTCCATGTGACGATGCCAGAAACCGAACCGGAGTACTAGAGTGCATTTGGATGTCAATTCTGAACTCGCATGGGATTCCTAATACAACGCACAACTTGACTTTCCCCTTCTGTGTACGTTTGCCAGGAGCCATGTTGGGCAAGGTGTTAAAATAGCGATTCTTCTCAATATCTCAGTTAGCCTTCTCTTCAGGCAGAGAGAGATTCATGAAAGTCCATGCATTTCAAGATTCTCCTTTACAACCAGAACATGAATCATCAACTGTCTTTCAGATCTGGTCTTTCACTGGGCTGCAAACTTGAGTTATAAAAGATGAATTCTGCCCTCCATGTGACAATGCCAGAAACCGAACCGGAGTTCTAGAGTGCATTTGGATGTCAATTCTGAACTCGCATGGGATTGCTAATACAACGGAGAGCTTGACATTCCCCTTCTGTGTACATTTGTGTGGAGGCAATGTTGGGCAAGGTGTTAAAATAGCGATTCTTCTCAATATCTCAGTTAGCCTTCTCTTCAGGAAGAGAGTGATTCATGAAAATCCATGCATTTCAAGGTTCTCCTTTACAAGCAGAACATGAATCATCAACTGTCTTTCAGATCTGGTCTTTCACTGGGCCGCAAACCTCAGTTGTAAAAGGTGAATTCTGCCCTCCATGTGACGATGCCAGAAACCGAACCGGAGTACTAGAGTGCATTTGGATGTCAATTCTGAACTCGCATGGGATTCCTAATACAACGCACAACTTGACTTTCCCCTTCTGTGTACGTTTGCCAGGAGCCATGTTGGGCAAGGTGTTAAAATAGCGATTCTTCTCAATATCTCAGTTAGCCTTCTCTTCAGGCAGAGAGAGATTCATGAAAGTCCATGCATTTCAAGATTCTCCTTTACAACCAGAACATGAATCATCAACTGTCTTTCAGATCTGGTCTTTCACTGGGCTGCAAACTTGAGTTATAAAAGATGAATTCTGCCCTCCATGTGACAATGCCAGAAACCGAACCGGAGTTCTAGAGTGCATTTGGATGTCAATTCTGAACTCGCATGGGATTGCTAATACAACGGAGAGCTTGACATTCCCCTTCTGTGTACATTTGTGTGGAGGCAATGTTGGGCAAGGTGTTAAAATAGCGATTCTTCTCAATATCTCAGTTAGCCTTCTCTTCAGGAAGAGAGTGATTCATGAAAATCCATGCATTTCAAGGTTCTCCTTTACAAGCAGAACATGAATCATCAACTGTCTTTCAGATCTGGTCTTTCACTGGGCCGCAAACCTCAGTTGTAAAAGGTGAATTCTGCCCTCCATGTGACGATGCCAGAAACCGAACCGGAGTACTAGAGTGCATTTGGATGTCAATTCTGAACTCGCATGGGATTCCTAATACAACGCACAACTTGACTTTCCCCTTCTGTGTACGTTTGCCAGGAGCCATGTTGGGCAAGGTGTTAAAATAGCGATTCTTCTCAATATCTCAGTTAGCCTTCTCTTCAGGCAGAGAGAGATTCATGAAAGTCCATGCATTTCAAGATTCTCCTTTACAACCAGAACATGAATCATCAACTGTCTTTCAGATCTGGTGTTTCACTGGGCTGCAAACTTGAGTTATAAAAGATGAATTCTGCCCTCCATGTGACAATGCCAGAAACCGAACTGGAGTTCTAGAGTGCATTTGGATGTCAATTCTGAACTCGCATGGGATTGCTAATACAACGGAGAGCTTGACATTCCCCTTCTGTGTACATTTGTGTGGAGGCAATGTTGGGCAAGGTGTTAAAATAGCGATTCTTCTCAATATCTCAGTTAGCCTTCTCTTCAGGAAGAGAGTGATTCATGAAAATCCATGCATTTCAAGGTTCTCCTTTACAAGCAGAACATGAATCATCAACTGTCTTTCAGATCTGGTCTTTCACTGGGCCGCAAACCTCAGTTGTAAACGGTGAATTCTGCCCTCCATGTGACGATGCCAGAAACCGAACCGGAGTACTAGAGTGCATTTGGATGTCAATTCTGAACTCGCATGGGATTCCTAATACAACGCACAACTTGACTTTCCCCTTCTGTGTACGTTTGCCAGGAGCCATGTTGGGCAAGGTGTTAAAATAGCGATTCTTCTCAATATCTCAGTTAGCCTTCTCTTCAGGCAGAGAGAGATTCATGAAAGTCCATGCATTTCAAGATTCTCCTTTACAACCAGAACATGAATCATCAACTGTCTTTCAGATCTGGTCTTTCACTGGGCTGCAAACTTGAGTTATAAAAGATGAATTCTGCCCTCCATGTGACAATGCCAGAAACCGAACCGGAGTTCTAGAGTGCATTTGGATGTCAATTCTGAACTCGCATGGGATTGCTAATACAACGGAGAGCTTGACATTCCCCTTCTGTGTACATTTGTGTGGAGGCAATGTTGGGCAAGGTGTTAAAATAGCGATTCTTCTCAATATCTCAGTTAGCCTTCTCTTCAGGAAGAGAGAGATTCATGAAAATCCATGCATTTCAAGGTTCTCCTTTACAAGCAGAACATGAATCATCAACTGTCTTTCAGATCTGGTCTTTCACTGGGCCGCAAACCTCAGTTGTAAAAGGTGAATTCTGCCCTCCATGTGACGATGCCAGAAACCGAACCGGAGTACTAGAGTGCATTTGGATGTCAATTCTGAACTCGCATGGGATTCCTAATACAACGCACAACTTGACTTTCCCCTTCTGTGTACGTTTGCCAGGAGCCATGTTGGGCAAGGTGTTAAAATAGCGATTCTTCTCAATATCTCAGTTAGCCTTCTCTTCAGGCAGAGAGAGATTCATGAAAGTCCATGCATTTCAAGATTCTCCTTTACAACCAGAACATGAATCATCAACTGTCTTTCAGATCTGGTCTTTCACTGGGCTGCAAACTTGAGTTATAAAAGATGAATTCTGCCCTCCATGTGACAATGCCAGAAACCGAACCGGAGTTCTAGAGTGCATTTGGATGTCAATTCTGAACTCGCATGGGATTGCTAATACAACGGAGAGCTTCACATTCCCCTTCTGTGTACATTTGTGTGGAGGCAATGTTGGGCAAAGTGTTAAAATAGCGATTCTTCTCAATATCTCAGTTAGCCTTCTCTTCAGGAAGAGAGTGATTCATGAAAATCCATGCATTTCAAGGTTCTCCTTTACAAGCAGAACATGAATCATCAGCTGTCTTTCAGATCTGGTCTTTCACTGGGCTGCAAACTTCAGTTGTAAAAGGTGAATTCTGCCCTCCATGTGACAATGCCAGAAACCGAACCGGTGTACTAGAGTGCATTTGGATGTCAATTCTGAACTCGCATGGGATTGCTAATACAACGGAGAGCTTCACATTCCCCTTCTGTGTACATTTGTGTGGAGGCAATGTTGGGCAAGGTGTTAAAATAGCGATTCTTCTCAATATCTCAGTTAGCCTTCTCTTCAGGAAGAGAGTGATTCATGAAACTCCATGCATTTCAAGGTTCTCCTTTACAAGCAGAACATGAATCATCAACTGTCTTTCAGATCTGGTCTTTCACTGGGCCGCAAACCTCAGTTGTAAAAGGTGAATTCTGCCCTCCATGTGACGATGCCAGAAACCGAACCGGAGTACTAGAGTGCATTTGGATGTCAATTCTGAACTCGCATGGGATTGCTAATACAACGGAGAGCTTGACATTCCCCTTCTGTGTACATTTGTGTGGAGGCAATGTTGGGCAAGGTGTTAAAATAGCGATTCTTCTCAATATCTCAGTTAGCCTTCTCTTCAGGAAGAGAGTGATTCATGAAAATCCATGCATTTCAAGGTTCTCCTTTACAAGCAGAACATTAATCATCAACTGTCTTTCAGATCTGGTCTTTCACTGGGCCGCAAACCTCAGTTGTAAAAGGTGAATTCTGCCCTCCATGTGACGATGCCAGAAACCCAACCGGAGTACTAGAGTGCATTTGGATGTCAATTCTGAACTCGCATGGGATTCCTAATACAACGCACAACTTGACTTTCCCCTTCTGTGTACGTTTGCCAGGAGCCATGTTGGGCAAAGTGTTAAAATAGCGATTCTTCTCAATATCTCAGTTAGCCTTCTCTTCAGGCAGAGAGAGATTCATGAAAGTCCATGCATTTCAAGATTCTCCTTTACAACCAGAACATGAATCATCAACTGTCTTTCAGATCTGGTCTTTCACTGGGCCGCAAACCTCAGTTGTAAAAGATGAATTCTGCCCTCCATGTGACAATGCCAGAAACCGAACCGGAGTTCTAGAGTGCATTTGGATGTCAATTCTGAACTCGCATGGGATTGCTAATACAACGGAGAGCTTGACATTCCCCTTCTGTGTACATTTGTGTGGAGGCAATGTTGGGCAAGGTGTTAAAATAGCGATTCTTCTCAATATCTCAGTTAGCCTTCTCTTCAGGAAGAGAGTGATTCATGAAAATCCATGCATTTCAAGGTTCTCCTTTACAAGCAGAACATGAATCATCAACTGTCTTTCAGATCTGGTCTTTCACTGGGCCGCAAACCTCAGTTGTAAAAGGTGAATTCTGCCCTCCATGTGACAATGCCAGAAACCGAACCGGAGTACTAGAGTGCATTTGGATGTCAATTCTGAACTCGCATGGGATTGCTAATACAACGGAGAGCTTGACTTTCCCCTTCTGTGTACGTTTGCCAGGAGCCATGTTGGGCAAAGTGTTAAAATAGCGATTCTTCTCAATATCTCAGTTAGCCTTCTCTTCAGGCAGAGAGAGATTCATGAAAGTCCATGCATTTCAAGATTCTCCTTTACAACCAGAACATGAATCATCAACTGTCTTTCAGATCTGGTCTTTCACTGGGCTGCAAACTTGAGTTATAAAAGATGAATTCTGCCCTCCATGTGACAATGCCAGAAACCGAACCGGAGTTCTAGAGTGCATTTGGATGTCAATTCTGAACTCGCATGGGATTGCTAATACAACGGAGAGCTTCACATTCCCCTTCTGTGTACATTTGTGTGGAGGCAATGTTGGGCAAGGTGTTAAAATAGCGATTCTTCTCAATATCTCAGTTAGCCTTCTCTTCAGGAAGAGAGTGATTCATGAAAATCCATGCATTTCAAGGTTCTCCTTTACAAGCAGAACATGAATCATCAACTGTCTTTCAGATCTGGTCTTTCACTGGGCCGCAAACCTCAGTTGTAAAAGGTGAATTCTGCCCTCCATGTGACGATGCCAGAAACCGAACCGGAGTACTAGAGTGCATTTGGATGTCAATTCTGAACTCGCATGGGATTCCTAATACAACGCACAACTTGACTTTCCCCTTCTGTGTACGTTTGCCAGGAGCCATGTTGGGCAAGGTGTTAAAATAGCGATTCTTCTCAATATCTCAGTTAGCCTTCTCTTCAGGCAGAGAGAGATTCATGAAAGTCCATGCATTTCAAGATTCTCCTTTACAACCAGAACATGAATCATCAGCTGTCTTTCAGATCTGGTCTTTCACTGGGCTGCAAACTTCAGTTGTAAAAGGTGAATTCTGCCCTCCATGTGACAATGCCAGAAACCGAACCGGTGTACTAGAGTGCATTTGGATGTCAATTCTGAACTCGCATGGGATTGCTAATACAACGGAGAGCTTCACATTCCCCTTCTGTGTACATTTGTGTGGAGGCAATGTTGGGCAAGGTGTTAAAATAGCGATTCTTCTCAATATCTCAGTTAGCCTTCTCTTCAGGAAGAGAGTGATTCATGAAAATCCATGCATTTCAAGGTTCTCCTTTACAAGCAGAACATGAATCATCAGCTGTCTTTCAGATCTGGTCTTTCACTGGGCTGCAAACTTCAGTTGTAAAAGGTGAATTCTGCCCTCCATGTGACAATGCCAGAAACCGAACCGGTGTACTAGAGTGCATTTGGATGTCAATTCTGAACTCGCATGGGATTGCTAATACAACGGAGAGCTTCACATTCCCCTTCTGTGTACATTTGTGTGGAGGCAATGTTGGGCAAGGTGTTAAAATAGCGATTCTTCTCAATATCTCAGTTAGCCTTCTCTTCAGGAAGAGAGTGATTCATGAAACTCCATGCATTTCAAGGTTCTCCTTTACAAGCAGAACATGAATCATCAACTGTCTTTCAGATCTGGTCTTTCACTGGGCCGCAAACCTCAGTTGTAAAAGGTGAATTCTGCCCTCCATGTGACGATGCCAGAAACCGAACCGGAGTACTAGAGTGCATTTGGATGTCAATTCTGAACTCGCATGGGATTGCTAATACAACGGAGAGCTTGACATTCCCCTTCTGTGTACATTTGTGTGGAGGCAATGTTGGGCAAGGTGTTAAAATAGCGATTCTTCTCAATATCTCAGTTAGCCTTCTCTTCAGGAAGAGAGTGATTCATGAAAATCCATGCATTTCAAGGTTCTCCTTTACAAGCAGAACATTAATCATCAACTGTCTTTCAGATCTGGTCTTTCACTGGGCCGCAAACCTCAGTTGTAAAAGGTGAATTCTGCCCTCCATGTGACGATGCCAGAAACCCAACCGGAGTACTAGAGTGCATTTGGATGTCAATTCTGAACTCGCATGGGATTCCTAATACAACGCACAACTTGACTTTCCCCTTCTGTGTACGTTTGCCAGGAGCCATGTTGGGCAAAGTGTTAAAATAGCGATTCTTCTCAATATCTCAGTTAGCCTTCTCTTCAGGCAGAGAGAGATTCATGAAAGTCCATGCATTTCAAGATTCTCCTTTACAACCAGAACATGAATCATCAACTGTCTTTCAGATCTGGTCTTTCACTGGGCCGCAAACCTCAGTTGTAAAAGATGAATTCTGCCCTCCATGTGACAATGCCAGAAACCGAACCGGAGTTCTAGAGTGCATTTGGATGTCAATTCTGAACTCGCATGGGATTGCTAATACAACGGAGAGCTTGACATTCCCCTTCTGTGTACATTTGTGTGGAGGCAATGTTGGGCAAGGTGTTAAAATAGCGATTCTTCTCAATATCTCAGTTAGCCTTCTCTTCAGGAAGAGAGTGATTCATGAAAATCCATGCATTTCAAGGTTCTCCTTTACAAGCAGAACATGAATCATCAACTGTCTTTCAGATCTGGTCTTTCACTGGGCCGCAAACCTCAGTTGTAAAAGGTGAATTCTGCCCTCCATGTGACAATGCCAGAAACCGAACCGGAGTACTAGAGTGCATTTGGATGTCAATTCTGAACTCGCATGGGATTGCTAATACAACGGAGAGCTTGACTTTCCCCTTCTGTGTACGTTTGCCAGGAGCCATGTTGGGCAAAGTGTTAAAATAGCGATTCTTCTCAATATCTCAGTTAGCCTTCTCTTCAGGCAGAGAGAGATTCATGAAAGTCCATGCATTTCAAGATTCTCCTTTACAACCAGAACATGAATCATCAACTGTCTTTCAGATCTGGTCTTTCACTGGGCTGCAAACTTGAGTTATAAAAGATGAATTCTGCCCTCCATGTGACAATGCCAGAAACCGAACCGGAGTTCTAGAGTGCATTTGGATGTCAATTCTGAACTCGCATGGGATTGCTAATACAACGGAGAGCTTCACATTCCCCTTCTGTGTACATTTGTGTGGAGGCAATGTTGGGCAAGGTGTTAAAATAGCGATTCTTCTCAATATCTCAGTTAGCCTTCTCTTCAGGAAGAGAGTGATTCATGAAAATCCATGCATTTCAAGGTTCTCCTTTACAAGCAGAACATGAATCATCAACTGTCTTTCAGATCTGGTCTTTCACTGGGCCGCAAACCTCAGTTGTAAAAGGTGAATTCTGCCCTCCATGTGACGATGCCAGAAACCGAACCGGAGTACTAGAGTGCATTTGGATGTCAATTCTGAACTCGCATGGGATTCCTAATACAACGCACAACTTGACTTTCCCCTTCTGTGTACGTTTGCCAGGAGCCATGTTGGGCAAGGTGTTAAAATAGCGATTCTTCTCAATATCTCAGTTAGCCTTCTCTTCAGGCAGAGAGAGATTCATGAAAGTCCATGCATTTCAAGATTCTCCTTTACAACCAGAACATGAATCATCAACTGTCTTTCAGATCTGGTCTTTCACTGGGCTGCAAACTTGAGTTATAAAAGATGAATTCTGCCCTCCATGTGACAATGCCAGAAACCGAACCGGAGTTCTAGAGTGCATTTGGATGTCAATTCAGAACTCGCATGGGATTGCTAATACAACGGAGAGCTTGACATTCCCCTTCTGTGTACATTTGTGTGGAGGCAATGTTGGGCAAGGTGTTAAAATAGCGATTCTTCTCAATATCTCAGTTAGCCTTCTCTTCAGGAAGAGAGTGATTCATGAAAATCCATGCATTTCAAGGTTCTCCTTTACAAGCAGAACATGAATCATCAACTGTCTTTCAGATCTGGTCTTTCACTGGGCCGCAAACCTCAGTTGTAAAAGGTGAATTCTGCCCTCCATGTGACGATGCCAGAAACCGAACCGGAGTACTAGAGTGCATTTGGATGTCAATTCTGAACTCGCATGGGATTCCTAATACAACGCACAACTTGACTTTCCCCTTCTGTGTACGTTTGCCAGGAGCCATGTTGGGCAAGGTGTTAAAATAGCGATTCTTCTCAATATCTCAGTTAGCCTTCTCTTCAGGCAGAGAGAGATTCATGAAAGTCCATGCATTTCAAGATTCTCCTTTACAACCAGAACATGAATCATCAACTGTCTTTCAGATCTGGTCTTTCACTGGGCTGCAAACTTGAGTTATAAAAGGTGAATTCTGCCCTCCATGTGACAATGCCAGAAACCGAACCGGTGTACTAGAGTGCATTTGGATGTCAATTCTGAACTCGCATGGGATTGCTAATACAACGGAGAGCTTCACATTCCCCTTCTGTGTACATTTGTGTGGAGGCAATGTTGGGCAAGGTGTTAAAATAGCGATTCTTCTCAATATCTCAGTTAGCCTTCTCTTCAGGAAGAGAGTGATTCATGAAACTCCATGCATTTCAAGGTTCTCCTTTACAAGCAGAACATGAATCATCAGCTGTCTTTCAGATCTGGTCTTTCACTGGGCTGCAAACTTCAGTTGTAAAAGGTGAATTCTGCCCTCCATGTGACAATGCCAGAAACCGAACCGGTGTACTAGAGTGCATTTGGATGTCAATTCTGAACTCGCATGGGATTGCTAATACAACGGAGAGCTTCACATTCCCCTTCTGTGTACATTTGTGTGGAGGCAATGTTGGGCAAGGTGTTAAAATAGCGATTCTTCTCAATATCTCAGTTAGCCTTCTCTTCAGGAAGAGAGTGATTCATGAAAATCCATGCATTTCAAGGTTCTCCTTTACAAGCAGAACATGAATCATCAACTGTCTTTCAGATCTGGTCTTTCACTGGGCCGCAAACCTCAGTTGTAAAAGGTGAATTCTGCCCTCCATGTGACGATGCCAGAAACCGAACCGGAGTACTAGAGTGCATTTGGATGTCAATTCTGAACTCGCATGGGATTCCTAATACAACGCACAACTTGACTTTCCCCTTCTGTGTACGTTTGCCAGGAGCCATGTTGGGCAAGGTGTTAAAATAGCGATTCTTCTCAATATCTCAGTTAGCCTTCTCTTCAGGCAGAGAGAGATTCATGAAAGTCCATGCATTTCAAGATTCTCCTTTACAACCAGAACATGAATCATCAACTGTCTTTCAGATCTGGTCTTTCACTGGGCTGCAAACTTGAGTTATAAAAGGTGAATTCTGCCCTCCATGTGACAATGCCAGAAACCGAACCGGTGTACTAGAGTGCATTTGGATGTCAATTCTGAACTCGCATGGGATTGCTAATACAACGGAGAGCTTGACATTCCCCTTCTGTGTACATTTGTGTGGAGGCAATGTTGGGCAAGGTGTTAAAATAGCGATTCTTCTCAATATCTCAGTTAGCTTTCTCTTCAGGCAGAGAGAGATTCATGAAAATCCATGCATTTCAAGATTCTCCTTTACAAGCAGAACATGAATCATCAGCTGTCTTTCAGATCTGGTCTTTCACTGGGCTGCAAACTTCAGTTGTAAAAGTGAATTCTGCCCTCCATGTGACAATGCCAGAAACCGAACCGGTGTACTAGAGTGCATTTGGATGTCAATTCTGAACTCGCATGGGATTGCTAATACAACGGAGAGCTTCACATTCCCCTTCTGTGTACATTTGTGTGGAGGCAATGTTGGGCAAGGTGTTAAAATAGCGATTCTTCTCAATATCTCAGGTAGCTTTCTCTTCAGGCAGAGAGAGATTCATGAAAATCCATGCATTTCAAGATTCTCCTTTACAAGCAGAACATGAATCATCAGCTGTCTTTCAGATCTGGTCTTTCACTGGGCTGCAAACTTCAGTTGTAAAAGGTGAATTCTGCCCTCCATGTGACAATGCCAGAAACCGAACCGGTGTACTAGAGTGCATTTGGATGTCAATTCTGAACTCGCATGGGATTGCTAATACAACGGAGAGCTTCACATTCCCCTTCTGTGTACATTTGTGTGGAGGCAATGTTGGGCAAGGTGTTAAAATAGCGATTCTTCTCAATATCTCAGTTAGCCTTCTCTTCAGGAAGAGAGTGATTCATGAAACTCCATGCATTTCAAGGTTCTCCTTTACAAGCAGAACATGAATCATCAGCTGTCTTTCAGATCTGGTCTTTCACTGGGCTGCAAACTTCAGTTGTAAAAGGTGAATTCTGCCCTCCATGTGACAATGCCAGAAACCGAACCGGTGTACTAGAGTGCATTTGGATGTCAATTCTGAACTCGCATGGGATTGCTAATACAACGGAGAGCTTCACATTCCCCTTCTGTGTACATTTGTGTGGAGGCAATGTTGGGCAAGGTGTTAAAATAGCGATTCTTCTCAATATCTCAGGTAGCTTTCTCTTCAGGCAGAGAGAGATTCATGAAAATCCATGCATTTTAAGATTCTCCTTTACAAGCAGAACATGAATCATCAGCTGTCTTTCAGATCTGGTCTTTCACTGGGCTGCAAACTTCAGTTGTAAAAGGTGAATTCTGCCCTCCATGTGACAATGCCAGAAACCGAACCGGTGTACTAGAGTGCATTTGGATGTCAATTCTGAACTCGCATGGGATTGCTAATACAACGGAGAGCTTCACATTCCCCTTCTGTGTACATTTGTGTGGAGGCAATGTTGGGCAAGGTGTTAAAATAGCGATTCTTCTCAATATCTCAGTTAGCCTTCTCTTCAGGAAGAGAGTGATTCATGAAACTCCATGCATTTCAAGGTTCTCCTTTACAAGCAGAACATGAATCATCAACTGTCTTTCAGATCTGGTCTTTCACTGGGCCGCAAACCTCAGTTGTAAAAGGTGAATTCTGCCCTCCATGTGACGATGCCAGAAACCGAACCGGAGTACTAGAGTGCATTTGGATGTCAATTCTGAACTCGCATGGGATTGCTAATACAACGGAGAGCTTGACATTCCCCTTCTGTGTACATTTGTGTGGAGGCAATGTTGGGCAAGGTGTTAAAATAGCGATTCTTCTCAATATCTCAGTTAGCCTTCTCTTCAGGAAGAGAGTGATTCATGAAAATCCATGCATTTCAAGGTTCTCCTTTACAAGCAGAACATTAATCATCAACTGTCTTTCAGATCTGGTCTTTCACTGGGCCGCAAACCTCAGTTGTAAAAGGTGAATTCTGCCCTCCATGTGACGATGCCAGAAACCCAACCGGAGTACTAGAGTGCATTTGGATGTCAATTCTGAACTCGCATGGGATTCCTAATACAACGCACAACTTGACTTTCCCCTTCTGTGTACGTTTGCCAGGAGCCATGTTGGGCAAAGTGTTAAAATAGCGATTCTTCTCAATATCTCAGTTAGCCTTCTCTTCAGGCAGAGAGAGATTCATGAAAGTCCATGCATTTCAAGATTCTCCTTTACAACCAGAACATGAATCATCAACTGTCTTTCAGATCTGGTCTTTCACTGGGCCGCAAACCTCAGTTGTAAAAGATGAATTCTGCCCTCCATGTGACAATGCCAGAAACCGAACCGGAGTTCTAGAGTGCATTTGGATGTCAATTCTGAACTCGCATGGGATTGCTAATACAACGGAGAGCTTGACATTCCCCTTCTGTGTACATTTGTGTGGAGGCAATGTTGGGCAAGGTGTTAAAATAGCGATTCTTCTCAATATCTCAGTTAGCCTTCTCTTCAGGAAGAGAGTGATTCATGAAAATCCATGCATTTCAAGGTTCTCCTTTACAAGCAGAACATGAATCATCAACTGTCTTTCAGATCTGGTCTTTCACTGGGCCGCAAACCTCAGTTGTAAAAGGTGAATTCTGCCCTCCATGTGACAATGCCAGAAACCGAACCGGAGTACTAGAGTGCATTTGGATGTCAATTCTGAACTCGCATGGGATTGCTAATACAACGGAGAGCTTGACTTTCCCCTTCTGTGTACGTTTGCCAGGAGCCATGTTGGGCAAAGTGTTAAAATAGCGATTCTTCTCAATATCTCAGTTAGCCTTCTCTTCAGGCAGAGAGAGATTCATGAAAGTCCATGCATTTCAAGATTCTCCTTTACAACCAGAACATGAATCATCAACTGTCTTTCAGATCTGGTCTTTCACTGGGCTGCAAACTTGAGTTATAAAAGATGAATTCTGCCCTCCATGTGACAATGCCAGAAACCGAACCGGAGTTCTAGAGTGCATTTGGATGTCAATTCTGAACTCGCATGGGATTGCTAATACAACGGAGAGCTTCACATTCCCCTTCTGTGTACATTTGTGTGGAGGCAATGTTGGGCAAGGTGTTAAAATAGCGATTCTTCTCAATATCTCAGTTAGCCTTCTCTTCAGGAAGAGAGTGATTCATGAAACTCCATGCATTTCAAGGTTCTCCTTTACAAGCAGAACATGAATCATCAACTGTCTTTCAGATCTGGTCTTTCACTGGGCTGCAAACTTGAGTTATAAAAGATGAATTCTGCCCTCCATGTGACAATGCCAGAAACCGAACCGGAGTTCTAGAGTGCATTTGGATGTCAATTCTGAACTCGCATGGGATTGCTAATACAACGGAGAGCTTCACATTCCCCTTCTGTGTACATTTGTGTGGAGGCAATGTTGGGCAAGGTGTTAAAATAGCGATTCTTCTCAATATCTCAGTTAGCCTTCTCTTCAGGAAGAGAGTGATTCATGAAAATCCATGCATTTCAAGGTTCTCCTTTACAAGCAGAACATGAATCATCAACTGTCTTTCAGATCTGGTCTTTCACTGGGCCGCAAACCTCAGTTGTAAAAGGTGAATTCTGCCCTCCATGTGACGATGCCAGAAACCGAACCGGAGTACTAGAGTGCATTTGGATGTCAATTCTGAACTCGCATGGGATTCCTAATACAACGCACAACTTGACTTTCCCCTTCTGTGTACGTTTGCCAGGAGCCATGTTGGGCAAGGTGTTAAAATAGCGATTCTTCTCAATATCTCAGTTAGCCTTCTCTTCAGGCAGAGAGAGAATCATGAAAGTCCATGCATTTCAAGATTCTCCTTTACAACCAGAACATGAATCATCAACTGTCTTTCAGATCTGGTCTTTCACTGGGCTGCAAACTTGAGTTATAAAAGATGAATTCTGCCCTCCATGTGACAATGCCAGAAACCGAACCGTAGTTCTAGAGTGCATTTGGATGTCAATTCAGAACTCGCATGGGATTGCTAATACAACGGAGAGCTTGACATTCCCCTTCTGTGTACATTTGTGTGGAGGCAATGTTGGGCAAGGTGTTAAAATAGCGATTCTTCTCAATATCTCAGTTAGCCTTCTCTTCAGGAAGAGAGTGATTCATGAAAATCCATGCATTTCAAGGTTCTCCTTTACAAGCAGAACATGAATCATCAACTGTCTTTCAGATCTGGTCTTTCACTGGGCCGCAAACCTCAGTTGTAAAAGGTGAATTCTGCCCTCCATGTGACGATGCCAGAAACCGAACCGGAGTACTAGAGTGCATTTGGATGTCAATTCTGAACTCGCATGGGATTCCTAATACAACGCACAACTTGACTTTCCCCTTCTGTGTACGTTTGCCAGGAGCCATGTTGGGCAAGGTGTTAAAATAGCGATTCTTCTCAATATCTCAGTTAGCCTTCTCTTCAGGCAGAGAGAGATTCATGAAAGTCCATGCATTTCAAGATTCTCCTTTACAACCAGAACATGAATCATCAACTGTCTTTCAGATCTGGTCTTTCACTGGGCTGCAAACTTGAGTTATAAAAGGTGAATTCTGCCCTCCATGTGACAATGCCAGAAACCGAACCGGTGTACTAGAGTGCATTTGGATGTCAATTCTGAACTCGCATGGGATTGCTAATACAACGGAGAGCTTGACATTCCCCTTCTGTGTACATTTGTGTGGAGGCAATGTTGGGCAAGGTGTTAAAATAGCGATTCTTCTCAATATCTCAGTTAGCTTTCTCTTCAGGCAGAGAGAGATTCATGAAAATCCATGCATTTCAAGATTCTCCTTTACAAGCAGAACATGAATCATCAGCTGTCTTTCAGATCTGGTCTTTCACTGGGCTGCAAACTTCAGTTGTAAAAGGTGAATTCTGCCCTCCATGTGACAATGCCAGAAACCGAACCGGTGTACTAGAGTGCATTTGGATGTCAATTCTGAACTCGCATGGGATTGCTAATACAACGGAGAGCTTCACATTCCCCTTCTGTGTACATTTGTGTGGAGGCAATGTTGGGCAAGGTGTTAAAATAGCGATTCTTCTCAATATCTCAGGTAGCTTTCTCTTCAGGCAGAGAGAGATTCATGAAAATCCATGCATTTCAAGATTCTCCTTTACAAGCAGAACATGAATCATCAGCTGTCTTTCAGATCTGGTCTTTCACTGGGCTGCAAACTTCAGTTGTAAAAGGTGAATTCTGCCCTCCATGTGACAATGCCAGAAACCGAACCGGTGTACTAGAGTGCATTTGGATGTCAATTCTGAACTCGCATGGGATTGCTAATACAACGGAGAGCTTCACATTCCCCTTCTGTGTACATTTGTGTGGAGGCAATGTTGGGCAAGGTGTTAAAATAGCGATTCTTCTCAATATCTCAGTTAGCCTTCTCTTCAGGAAGAGAGTGATTCATGAAACTCCATGCATTTCAAGGTTCTCCTTTACAACCAGAACATGAATCATCAACTGTCTTTCAGATCTGGTCTTTCACTGGGCCGCAAACCTCAGTTGTAAAAGATGAATTCTGCCCTCCATGTGACAATGCCAGAAACCGAACCGGAGTTCTAGAGTGCATTTGGATGTCAATTCTGAACTCGCATGGGATTGCTAATACAACGGAGAGCTTGACATTCCCCTTCTGTGTACATTTGTGTGGAGGCAATGTTGGGCAAGGTGTTAAAATAGCGATTCTTCTCAATATCTCAGTTAGCCTTCTCTTCAGGCAGAGAGAGAATCATGAAAGTCCATGCATTTCAAGATTCTCCTTTACAACCAGAACATGAATCATCAACTGTCTTTCAGATCTGGTCTTTCACTGGGCTGCAAACTTGAGTTATAAAAGATGAATTCTGCCCTCCATGTGACAATGCCAGAAACCGAACCGTAGTTCTAGAGTGCATTTGGATGTCAATTCAGAACTCGCATGGGATTGCTAATACAACGGAGAGCTTGACATTCCCCTTCTGTGTACATTTGTGTGGAGGCAATGTTGGGCAAGGTGTTAAAATAGCGATTCTTCTCAATATCTCAGTTAGCCTTCTCTTCAGGAAGAGAGTGATTCATGAAAATCCATGCATTTCAAGGTTCTCCTTTACAAGCAGAACATGAATCATCAACTGTCTTTCAGATCTGGTCTTTCACTGGGCCGCAAACCTCAGTTGTAAAAGGTGAATTCTGCCCTCCATGTGACGATGCCAGAAACCGAACCGGAGTACTAGAGTGCATTTGGATGTCAATTCTGAACTCGCATGGGATTCCTAATACAACGCACAACTTGACTTTCCCCTTCTGTGTACGTTTGCCAGGAGCCATGTTGGGCAAGGTGTTAAAATAGCGATTCTTCTCAATATCTCAGTTAGCCTTCTCTTCAGGCAGAGAGAGATTCATGAAAGTCCATGCATTTCAAGATTCTCCTTTACAACCAGAACATGAATCATCAACTGTCTTTCAGATCTGGTCTTTCACTGGGCTGCAAACTTGAGTTATAAAAGGTGAATTCTGCCCTCCATGTGACAATGCCAGAAACCGAACCGGTGTACTAGAGTGCATTTGGATGTCAATTCTGAACTCGCATGGGATTGCTAATACAACGGAGAGCTTGACATTCCCCTTCTGTGTACATTTGTGTGGAGGCAATGTTGGGCAAGGTGTTAAAATAGCGATTCTTCTCAATATCTCAGTTAGCTTTCTCTTCAGGCAGAGAGAGATTCATGAAAATCCATGCATTTCAAGATTCTCCTTTACAAGCAGAACATGAATCATCAGCTGTCTTTCAGATCTGGTCTTTCACTGGGCTGCAAACTTCAGTTGTAAAAGGTGAATTCTGCCCTCCATGTGACAATGCCAGAAACCGAACCGGTGTACTAGAGTGCATTTGGATGTCAATTCTGAACTCGCATGGGATTGCTAATACAACGGAGAGCTTCACATTCCCCTTCTGTGTACATTTGTGTGGAGGCAATGTTGGGCAAGGTGTTAAAATAGCGATTCTTCTCAATATCTCAGGTAGCTTTCTCTTCAGGCAGAGAGAGATTCATGAAAATCCATGCATTTCAAGATTCTCCTTTACAAGCAGAACATGAATCATCAGCTGTCTTTCAGATCTGGTCTTTCACTGGGCTGCAAACTTCAGTTGTAAAAGGTGAATTCTGCCCTCCATGTGACAATGCCAGAAACCGAACCGGTGTACTAGAGTGCATTTGGATGTCAATTCTGAACTCGCATGGGATTGCTAATACAACGGAGAGCTTCACATTCCCCTTCTGTGTACATTTGTGTGGAGGCAATGTTGGGCAAGGTGTTAAAATAGCGATTCTTCTCAATATCTCAGTTAGCCTTCTCTTCAGGAAGAGAGTGATTCATGAAACTCCATGCATTTCAAGGTTCTCCTTTACAACCAGAACATGAATCATCAACTGTCTTTCAGATCTGGTCTTTCACTGGGCCGCAAACCTCAGTTGTAAAAGATGAATTCTGCCCTCCATGTGACAATGCCAGAAACCGAACCGGAGTTCTAGAGTGCATTTGGATGTCAATTCTGAACTCGCATGGGATTGCTAATACAACGGAGAGCTTGACATTCCCCTTCTGTGTACATTTGTGTGGAGGCAATGTTGGGCAAGGTGTTAAAATAGCGATTCTTCTCAATATCTCAGTTAGCCTTCTCTTCAGGAAGAGAGTGATTCATGAAAATCCATGCATTTCAAGGTTCTCCTTTACAAGCAGAACATGAATCATCAACTGTCTTTCAGATCTGGTCTTTCACTGGGCCGCAAACCTCAGTTGTAAAAGGTGAATTCTGCCCTCCATGTGACAATGCCAGAAACCGAACCGGAGTACTAGAGTGCATTTGGATGTCAATTCTGAACTCGCATGGGATTGCTAATACAACGGAGAGCTTGACTTTCCCCTTCTGTGTACGTTTGCCAGGAGCCATGTTGGGCAAAGTGTTAAAATAGCGATTCTTCTCAATATCTCAGTTAGCCTTCTCTTCAGGCAGAGAGAGATTCATGAAAGTCCATGCATTTCAAGATTCTCCTTTACAACCAGAACATGAATCATCAACTGTCTTTCAGATCTGGTCTTTCACTGGGCTGCAAACTTGAGTTATAAAAGATGAATTCTGCCCTCCATGTGACAATGCCAGAAACCGAACCGGAGTTCTAGAGTGCATTTGGATGTCAATTCTGAACTCGCATGGGATTGCTAATACAACGGAGAGCTTCACATTCCCCTTCTGTGTACATTTGTGTGGAGGCAATGTTGGGCAAGGTGTTAAAATAGCGATTCTTCTCAATATCTCAGTTAGCCTTCTCTTCAGGAAGAGAGTGATTCATGAAACTCCATGCATTTCAAGGTTCTCCTTTACAAGCAGAACATGAATCATCAACTGTCTTTCAGATCTGGTCTTTCACTGGGCTGCAAACTTGAGTTATAAAAGATGAATTCTGCCCTCCATGTGACAATGCCAGAAACCGAACCGGAGTTCTAGAGTGCATTTGGATGTCAATTCTGAACTCGCATGGGATTGCTAATACAACGGAGAGCTTCACATTCCCCTTCTGTGTACATTTGTGTGGAGGCAATGTTGGGCAAGGTGTTAAAATAGCGATTCTTCTCAATATCTCAGTTAGCCTTCTCTTCAGGAAGAGAGTGATTCATGAAAATCCATGCATTTCAAGGTTCTCCTTTACAAGCAGAACATGAATCATCAACTGTCTTTCAGATCTGGTCTTTCACTGGGCCGCAAACCTCAGTTGTAAAAGGTGAATTCTGCCCTCCATGTGACGATGCCAGAAACCGAACCGGAGTACTAGAGTGCATTTGGATGTCAATTCTGAACTCGCATGGGATTCCTAATACAACGCACAACTTGACTTTCCCCTTCTGTGTACGTTTGCCAGGAGCCATGTTGGGCAAGGTGTTAAAATAGCGATTCTTCTCAATATCTCAGTTAGCCTTCTCTTCAGGCAGAGAGAGAATCATGAAAGTCCATGCATTTCAAGATTCTCCTTTACAACCAGAACATGAATCATCAACTGTCTTTCAGATCTGGTCTTTCACTGGGCTGCAAACTTGAGTTATAAAAGATGAATTCTGCCCTCCATGTGACAATGCCAGAAACCGAACCGTAGTTCTAGAGTGCATTTGGATTTCAATTCAGAACTCGCATGGGATTGCTAATACAACGGAGAGCTTGACATTCCCCTTCTGTGTACATTTGTGTGGAGGCAATGTTGGGCAAGGTGTTAAAATAGCGATTCTTCTCAATATCTCAGTTAGCCTTCTCTTCAGGAAGAGAGTGATTCATGAAAATCCATGCATTTCAAGGTTCTCCTTTACAAGCAGAACATGAATCATCAACTGTCTTTCAGATCTGGTCTTTCACTGGGCCGCAAACCTCAGTTGTAAAAGGTGAATTCTGCCCTCCATGTGACGATGCCAGAAACCGAACCGGAGTACTAGAGTGCATTTGGATGTCAATTCTGAACTCGCATGGGATTCCTAATACAACGCACAACTTGACTTTCCCCTTCTGTGTACGTTTGCCAGGAGCCATGTTGGGCAAGGTGTTAAAATAGCGATTCTTCTCAATATCTCAGTTAGCCTTCTCTTCAGGCAGAGAGAGATTCATGAAAGTCCATGCATTTCAAGATTCTCCTTTACAACCAGAACATGAATCATCAACTGTCTTTCAGATCTGGTCTTTCACTGGGCTGCAAACTTGAGTTATAAAAGGTGAATTCTGCCCTCCATGTGACAATGCCAGAAACCGAACCGGTGTACTAGAGTGCATTTGGATGTCAATTCTGAACTCGCATGGGATTGCTAATACAACGGAGAGCTTGACATTCCCCTTCTGTGTACATTTGTGTGGAGGCAATGTTGGGCAAGGTGTTAAAATAGCGATTCTTCTCAATATCTCAGTTAGCTTTCTCTTCAGGCAGAGAGAGATTCATGAAAATCCATGCATTTCAAGATTCTCCTTTACAAGCAGAACATGAATCATCAGCTGTCTTTCAGATCTGGTCTTTCACTGGGCTGCAAACTTCAGTTGTAAAAGGTGAATTCTGCCCTCCATGTGACAATGCCAGAAACCGAACCGGTGTACTAGAGTGCATTTGGATGTCAATTCTGAACTCGCATGGGATTGCTAATACAACGGAGAGCTTCACATTCCCCTTCTGTGTACATTTGTGTGGAGGCAATGTTGGGCAAGGTGTTAAAATAGCGATTCTTCTCAATATCTCAGGTAGCTTTCTCTTCAGGCAGAGAGAGATTCATGAAAATCCATGCATTTCAAGATTCTCCTTTACAAGCAGAACATGAATCATCAGCTGTCTTTCAGATCTGGTCTTTCACTGGGCTGCAAACTTCAGTTGTAAAAGGTGAATTCTGCCCTCCATGTGACAATGCCAGAAACCGAACCGGTGTACTAGAGTGCATTTGGATGTCAATTCTGAACTCGCATGGGATTGCTAATACAACGGAGAGCTTCACATTCCCCTTCTGTGTACATTTGTGTGGAGGCAATGTTGGGCAAGATGTTAAAATAGCGATTCTTCTCAATATCTCAGTTAGCCTTCTCTTCAGGAAGAGAGTGATTCATGAAACTCCATGCATTTCAAGGTTCTCCTTTACAAGCAGAACATGAATCATCAGCTGTCTTTCAGATCTGGTCTTTCACTGGGCTGCAAACTTCAGTTGTAAAAGGTGAATTCTGCCCTCCATGTGACAATGCCAGAAACCGAACCGGTGTACTAGAGTGCATTTGGATGTCAATTCTGAACTCGCATGGGATTGCTAATACAACGGAGAGCTTCACATTCCCCTTCTGTGTACATTTGTGTGGAGGCAATGTTGGGCAAGGTGTTAAAATGGCGATTCTTCTCAATATCTCAGGTAGCTTTCTCTTCAGGCAGAGAGAGATTCATGAAAATCCATGCATTTCAAGATTCTCCTTTACAAGCAGAACATGAATCATCAGCTGTCTTTCAGATCTGGTCTTTCACTGGGCTGCAAACTTCAGTTGTAAAAGGTGAATTCTGCCCTCCATGTGACAATGCCAGAAACCGAACCGGTGTACTAGAGTGCATTTGGATGTCAATTCTGAACTCGCATGGGATTGCTAATACAACGGAGAGCTTCACATTCCCCTTCTGTGTACATTTGTGTGGAGGCAATGTTGGGCAAGGTGTTAAAATAGCGATTCTTCTCAATATCTCAGTTAGCCTTCTCTTCAGGAAGAGAGTGATTCATGAAACTCCATGCATTTCAAGGTTCTCCTTTACAAGCAGAACATGAATCATCAACTGTCTTTCAGATCTGGTCTTTCACTGGGCTGCAAACTTGAGTTATAAAAGATGAATTCTGCCCTCCATGTGACAATGCCAGAAACCGAACCGGAGTTCTAGAGTGCATTTGGATGTCAATTCTGAACTCGCATGGGATTGCTAATACAACGGAGAGCTTGACATTCCCCTTCTGTGTACATTTGTGTGGAGGCAATGTTGGGCAAGGTGTTAAAATAGCGATTCTTCTCAATATCTCAGTTAGCCTTCTCTTCAGGAAGAGAGTGATTCATGAAAATCCATGCATTTCAAGGTTCTCCTTTACAAGCAGAACATGAATCATCAACTGTCTTTCAGATCTGGTCTTTCACTGGGCCGCAAACCTCAGTTGTAAAAGGTGAATTCTGCCCTCCATGTGACGATGCCAGAAACCGAACCGGAGTACTAGAGTGCATTTGGATGTCAATTCTGAACTCGCATGGGATTCCTAATACAACGCACAACTTGACTTTCCCCTTCTGTGTACGTTTGCCAGGAGCCATGTTGGGCAAGGTGTTAAAATAGCGATTCTTCTCAATATCTCAGTTAGCCTTCTCTTCAGGCAGAGAGAGAATCATGAAAGTCCATGCATTTCAAGATTCTCCTTTACAACCAGAACATGAATCATCAACTGTCTTTCAGATCTGGTCTTTCACTGGGCTGCAAACTTGAGTTATAAAAGATGAATTCTGCCCTCCATGTGACAATGCCAGAAACCGAACCGTAGTTCTAGAGTGCATTTGGATTTCAATTCAGAACTCGCATGGGATTGCTAATACAACGGAGAGCTTGACATTCCCCTTCTGTGTACATTTGTGTGGAGGCAATGTTGGGCAAGGTGTTAAAATAGCGATTCTTCTCAATATCTCAGTTAGCCTTCTCTTCAGGAAGAGAGTGATTCATGAAAATCCATGCATTTCAAGGTTCTCCTTTACAAGCAGAACATGAATCATCAACTGTCTTTCAGATCTGGTCTTTCACTGGGCCGCAAACCTCAGTTGTAAAAGGTGAATTCTGCCCTCCATGTGACGATGCCAGAAACCGAACCGGAGTACTAGAGTGCATTTGGATGTCAATTCTGAACTCGCATGGGATTCCTAATACAACGCACAACTTGACTTTCCCCTTCTGTGTACGTTTGCCAGGAGCCATGTTGGGCAAGGTGTTAAAATAGCGATTCTTCTCAATATCTCAGTTAGCCTTCTCTTCAGGCAGAGAGAGATTCATGAAAGTCCATGCATTTCAAGATTCTCCTTTACAACCAGAACATGAATCATCAACTGTCTTTCAGATCTGGTCTTTCACTGGGCTGCAAACTTGAGTTATAAAAGGTGAATTCTGCCCTCCATGTGACAATGCCAGAAACCGAACCGGTGTACTAGAGTGCATTTGGATGTCAATTCTGAACTCGCATGGGATTGCTAATACAACGGAGAGCTTGACATTCCCCTTCTGTGTACATTTGTGTGGAGGCAATGTTGGGCAAGGTGTTAAAATAGCGATTCTTCTCAATATCTCAGTTAGCTTTCTCTTCAGGCAGAGAGAGATTCATGAAAATCCATGCATTTCAAGATTCTCCTTTACAAGCAGAACATGAATCATCAGCTGTCTTTCAGATCTGGTCTTTCACTGGGCTGCAAACTTCAGTTGTAAAAGGTGAATTCTGCCCTCCATGTGACAATGCCAGAAACCGAACCGGTGTACTAGAGTGCATTTGGATGTCAATTCTGAACTCGCATGGGATTGCTAATACAACGGAGAGCTTCACATTCCCCTTCTGTGTACATTTGTGTGGAGGCAATGTTGGGCAAGGTGTTAAAATAGCGATTCTTCTCAATATCTCAGGTAGCTTTCTCTTCAGGCAGAGAGAGATTCATGAAAATCCATGCATTTCAAGATTCTCCTTTACAAGCAGAACATGAATCATCAGCTGTCTTTCAGATCTGGTCTTTCACTGGGCTGCAAACTTCAGTTGTAAAAGGTGAATTCTGCCCTCCATGTGACAATGCCAGAAACCGAACCGGTGTACTAGAGTGCATTTGGATGTCAATTCTGAACTCGCATGGGATTGCTAATACAACGGAGAGCTTCACATTCCCCTTCTGTGTACATTTGTGTGGAGGCAATGTTGGGCAAGGTGTTAAAATAGCGATTCTTCTCAATATCTCAGTTAGCCTTCTCTTCAGGAAGAGAGTGATTCATGAAACTCCATGCATTTCAAGGTTCTCCTTTACAAGCAGAACATGAATCATCAGCTGTCTTTCAGATCTGGTCTTTCACTGGGCTGCAAACTTCAGTTGTAAAAGGTGAATTCTGCCCTCCATGTGACAATGCCAGAAACCGAACCGGTGTACTAGAGTGCATTTGGATGTCAATTCTGAACTCGCATGGGATTGCTAATACAACGGAGAGCTTCACATTCCCCTTCTGTGTACATTTGTGTGGAGGCAATGTTGGGCAAGGTGTTAAAATGGCGATTCTTCTCAATATCTCAGGTAGCTTTCTCTTCAGGCAGAGAGAGATTCATGAAAATCCATGCATTTCAAGATTCTCCTTTACAAGCAGAACATGAATCATCAGCTGTCTTTCAGATCTGGTCTTTCACTGGGCTGCAAACTTCAGTTGTAAAAGGTGAATTCTGCCCTCCATGTGACAATGCCAGAAACCGAACCGGTGTACTAGAGTGCATTTGGATGTCAATTCTGAACTCGCATGGGATTGCTAATACAACGGAGAGCTTCACATTCCCCTTCTGTGTACATTTGTGTGGAGGCAATGTTGGGCAAGGTGTTAAAATAGCGATTCTTCTCAATATCTCAGTTAGCCTTCTCTTCAGGAAGAGAGTGATTCATGAAACTCCATGCATTTCAAGGTTCTCCTTTACAAGCAGAACATGAATCATCAACTGTCTTTCAGATCTGGTCTTTCACTGGGCCGCAAACCTCAGTTGTAAAAGGTGAATTCTGCCCTCCATGTGACGATGCCAGAAACCGAACCGGAGTACTAGAGTGCATTTGGATGTCAATTCTGAACTCGCATGGGATTGCTAATACAACGGAGAGCTTGACATTCCCCTTCTGTGTACATTTGTGTGGAGGCAATGTTGGGCAAGGTGTTAAAATAGCGATTCTTCTCAATATCTCAGTTAGCCTTCTCTTCAGGAAGAGAGTGATTCATGAAAATCCATGCATTTCAAGGTTCTCCTTTACAAGCAGAACATTAATCATCAACTGTCTTTCAGATCTGGTCTTTCACTGGGCCGCAAACCTCAGTTGTAAAAGGTGAATTCTGCCCTCCATGTGACGATGCCAGAAACCCAACCGGAGTACTAGAGTGCATTTGGATGTCAATTCTGTACTCGCATGGGATTCCTAATACAACGCACAACTTGACTTTCCCCTTCTGTGTACGTTTGCCAGGAGCCATGTTGGGCAAAGTGTTAAAATAGCGATTCTTCTCAATATCTCAGTTAGCCTTCTCTTCAGGCAGAGAGAGATTCATGAAAGTCCATGCATTTCAAGATTCTCCTTTACAACCAGAACATGAATCATCAACTGTCTTTCAGATCTGGTCTTTCACTGGGCTGCAAACTTGAGTTATAAAAGATGAATTCTGCCCTCCATGTGACAATGCCAGAAACCGAACCGGAGTTCTAGAGTGCATTTGGATGTCAATTCTGAACTCGCATGGGATTGCTAATACAACGGAGAGCTTCACATTCCCCTTCTGTGTACATTTGTGTGGAGGCAATGTTGGGCAAAGTGTTAAAATAGCGATTCTTCTCAATATCTCAGTTAGCCTTCTCTTCAGGAAGAGAGTGATTCATGAAAATCCATGCATTTCAAGGTTCTCCTTTACAAGCAGAACATGAATCATCAACTGTCTTTCAGATCTGGTCTTTCACTGGGCCGCAAACCTCAGTTGTAAAAGGTGAATTCTGCCCTCCATGTGACGATGCCAGAAACCGAACCGGAGTACTAGAGTGCATTTGGATGTCAATTCTGAACTCGCATGGGATTCCTAATACAACGCACAACTTGACTTTCCCCTTCTGTGTACGTTTGCCAGGAGCCATGTTGGGCAAGGTGTTAAAATAGCGATTCTTCTCAATATCTCAGTTAGCCTTCTCTTCAGGCAGAGAGAGATTCATGAAAGTCCATGCATTTCAAGATTCTCCTTTACAACCAGAACATGAATCATCAACTGTCTTTCAGATCTGGTCTTTCACTGGGCTGCAAACTTGAGTTATAAAAGATGAATTCTGCCCTCCATGTGACAATGCCAGAAACCGAACCGGAGTTCTAGAGTGCATTTGGATGTCAATTCTGAACTCGCATGGGATTGCTAATACAACGGAGAGCTTGACATTCCCCTTCTGTGTACATTTGTGTGGAGGCAATGTTGGGCAAGGTGTTAAAATAGCGATTCTTCTCAATATCTCAGTTAGCCTTCTCTTCAGGAAGAGAGTGATTCATGAAAATCCATGCATTTCAAGGTTCTCCTTTACAAGCAGAACATGAATCATCAACTGTCTTTCAGATCTGGTCTTTCACTGGGCCGCAAACCTCAGTTGTAAAAGGTGAATTCTGCCCTCCATGTGACGATGCCAGAAACCGAACCGGAGTACTAGAGTGCATTTGGATGTCAATTCTGAACTCGCATGGGATTCCTAATACAACGCACAACTTGACTTTCCCCTTCTGTGTACGTTTGCCAGGAGCCATGTTGGGCAAGGTGTTAAAATAGCGATTCTTCTCAATATCTCAGTTAGCCTTCTCTTCAGGCAGAGAGAGATTCATGAAAGTCCATGCATTTCAAGATTCTCCTTTACAACCAGAACATGAATCATCAACTGTCTTTCAGATCTGGTCTTTCACTGGGCTGCAAACTTGAGTTATAAAAGATGAATTCTGCCCTCCATGTGACAATGCCAGAAACCGAACCGGAGTTCTAGAGTGCATTTGGATGTCAATTCTGAACTCGCATGGGATTGCTAATACAACGGAGAGCTTGACATTCCCCTTCTGTGTACATTTGTGTGGAGGCAATGTTGGGCAAGGTGTTAAAATAGCGATTCTTCTCAATATCTCAGTTAGCCTTCTCTTCAGGAAGAGAGTGATTCATGAAAATCCATGCATTTCAAGGTTCTCCTTTACAAGCAGAACATGAATCATCAACTGTCTTTCAGATCTGGTCTTTCACTGGGCCGCAAACCTCAGTTGTAAAAGGTGAATTCTGCCCTCCATGTGACGATGCCAGAAACCGAACCGGAGTACTAGAGTGCATTTGGATGTCAATTCTGAACTCGCATGGGATTCCTAATACAACGCACAACTTGACTTTCCCCTTCTGTGTACGTTTGCCAGGAGCCATGTTGGGCAAGGTGTTAAAATAGCGATTCTTCTCAATATCTCAGTTAGCCTTCTCTTCAGGCAGAGAGAGATTCATGAAAGTCCATGCATTTCAAGATTCTCCTTTACAACCAGAACATGAATCATCAACTGTCTTTCAGATCTGGTGTTTCACTGGGCTGCAAACTTGAGTTATAAAAGATGAATTCTGCCCTCCATGTGACAATGCCAGAAACCGAACTGGAGTTCTAGAGTGCATTTGGATGTCAATTCTGAACTCGCATGGGATTGCTAATACAACGGAGAGCTTGACATTCCCCTTCTGTGTACATTTGTGTGGAGGCAATGTTGGGCAAGGTGTTAAAATAGCGATTCTTCTCAATATCTCAGTTAGCCTTCTCTTCAGGAAGAGAGTGATTCATGAAAATCCATGCATTTCAAGGTTCTCCTTTACAAGCAGAACATGAATCATCAACTGTCTTTCAGATCTGGTCTTTCACTGGGCCGCAAACCTCAGTTGTAAACGGTGAATTCTGCCCTCCATGTGACGATGCCAGAAACCGAACCGGAGTACTAGAGTGCATTTGGATGTCAATTCTGAACTCGCATGGGATTCCTAATACAACGCACAACTTGACTTTCCCCTTCTGTGTACGTTTGCCAGGAGCCATGTTGGGCAAGGTGTTAAAATAGCGATTCTTCTCAATATCTCAGTTAGCCTTCTCTTCAGGCAGAGAGAGATTCATGAAAGTCCATGCATTTCAAGATTCTCCTTTACAACCAGAACATGAATCATCAACTGTCTTTCAGATCTGGTCTTTCACTGGGCTGCAAACTTGAGTTATAAAAGATGAATTCTGCCCTCCATGTGACAATGCCAGAAACCGAACCGGAGTTCTAGAGTGCATTTGGATGTCAATTCTGAACTCGCATGGGATTGCTAATACAACGGAGAGCTTGACATTCCCCTTCTGTGTACATTTGTGTGGAGGCAATGTTGGGCAAGGTGTTAAAATAGCGATTCTTCTCAATATCTCAGTTAGCCTTCTCTTCAGGAAGAGAGAGATTCATGAAAATCCATGCATTTCAAGGTTCTCCTTTACAAGCAGAACATGAATCATCAACTGTCTTTCAGATCTGGTCTTTCACTGGGCCGCAAACCTCAGTTGTAAAAGGTGAATTCTGCCCTCCATGTGACGATGCCAGAAACCGAACCGGAGTACTAGAGTGCATTTGGATGTCAATTCTGAACTCGCATGGGATTCCTAATACAACGCACAACTTGACTTTCCCCTTCTGTGTACGTTTGCCAGGAGCCATGTTGGGCAAGGTGTTAAAATAGCGATTCTTCTCAATATCTCAGTTAGCCTTCTCTTCAGGCAGAGAGAGATTCATGAAAGTCCATGCATTTCAAGATTCTCCTTTACAACCAGAACATGAATCATCAACTGTCTTTCAGATCTGGTCTTTCACTGGGCTGCAAACTTGAGTTATAAAAGATGAATTCTGCCCTCCATGTGACAATGCCAGAAACCGAACCGGAGTTCTAGAGTGCATTTGGATGTCAATTCTGAACTCGCATGGGATTGCTAATACAACGGAGAGCTTCACATTCCCCTTCTGTGTACATTTGTGTGGAGGCAATGTTGGGCAAAGTGTTAAAATAGCGATTCTTCTCAATATCTCAGTTAGCCTTCTCTTCAGGAAGAGAGTGATTCATGAAAATCCATGCATTTCAAGGTTCTCCTTTACAAGCAGAACATGAATCATCAACTGTCTTTCAGATCTGGTCTTTCACTGGGCCGCAAACCTCAGTTGTAAAAGGTGAATTCTGCCCTCCATGTGACGATGCCAGAAACCGAACCGGAGTACTAGAGTGCATTTGGATGTCAATTCTGAACTCGCATGGGATTCCTAATACAACGCACAACTTGACTTTCCCCTTCTGTGTACGTTTGCCAGGAGCCATGTTGGGCAAGGTGTTAAAATAGCGATTCTTCTCAATATCTCAGTTAGCCTTCTCTTCAGGCAGAGAGAGATTCATGAAAGTCCATGCATTTCAAGATTCTCCTTTAAAACCAGAACATGAATCATCAACTGTCTTTCAGATCTGGTCTTTCACTGGGCTGCAAACTTGAGTTATAAAAGATGAATTCTGCCCTCCATGTGACAATGCCAGAAACCGAACCGGAGTTCTAGAGTGCATTTGGATGTCAATTCTGAACTCGCATGGGATTGCTAATACAACGGAGAGCTTGACATTCCCCTTCTGTGTACATTTGTGTGGAGGCAATGTTGGGCAAGGTGTTAAAATAGCGATTCTTCTCAATATCTCAGTTAGCCTTCTCTTCAGGAAGAGAGTGATTCATGAAAATCCATGCATTTCAAGGTTCTCCTTTACAAGCAGAACATGAATCATCAACTGTCTTTCAGATCTGGTCTTTCACTGGGCCGCAAACCTCAGTTGTAAAAGGTGAATTCTGCCCTCCATGTGACGATGCCAGAAACCGAACCGGAGTACTAGAGTGCATTTGGATGTCAATTCTGAACTCGCATGGGATTCCTAATACAACGCACAACTTGACTTTCCCCTTCTGTGTACGTTTGCCAGGAGCCATGTTGGGCAAGGTGTTAAAATAGCGATTCTTCTCAATATCTCAGTTAGCCTTCTCTTCAGGCAGAGAGAGATTCATGAAAGTCCATGCATTTCAAGATTCTCCTTTACAACCAGAACATGAATCATCAACTGTCTTTCAGATCTGGTCTTTCACTGGGCTGCAAACTTGAGTTATAAAAGATGAATTCTGCCCTCCATGTGACAATGCCAGAAACCGAACCGTAGTTCTAGAGTGCATTTGGATGTCAATTCTGAACTCGCATGGGATTGCTAATACAACGGAGAGCTTGACATTCCCCTTCTGTGTACATTTGTGTGGAGGCAATGTTGGGCAAGGTGTTAAAATAGCGATTCTTCTCAATATCTCAGTTAGCCTTCTCTTCAGGAAGAGAGTGATTCATGAAAATCCATGCATTTCAAGGTTCTCCTTTACAAGCAGAACATGAATCATCAACTGTCTTTCAGATCTGGTCTTTCACTGGGCCGCAAACCTCAGTTGTAAAAGGTGAATTCTGCCCTCCATGTGACGATGCCAGAAACCGAACCGGAGTACTAGAGTGCATTTGGATGTCAATTCTGAACTCGCATGGGATTCCTAATACAACGCACAACTTGACTTTCCCCTTCTGTGTACGTTTGCCAGGAGCCATGTTGGGCAAGGTGTTAAAATAGCGATTCTTCTCAATATCTCAGTTAGCCTTCTCTTCAGGCAGAGAGAGATTCATGAAAGTCCATGCATTTCAAGATTCTCCTTTACAACCAGAACATGAATCATCAACTGTCTTTCAGATCTGGTGTTTCACTGGGCTGCAAACTTGAGTTATAAAAGATGAATTCTGCCCTCCATGTGACAATGCCAGAAACCGAACTGGAGTTCTAGAGTGCATTTGGATGTCAATTCTGAACTCGCATGGGATTGCTAATACAACGGAGAGCTTGACATTCCCCTTCTGTGTACATTTGTGTGGAGGCAATGTTGGGCAAGGTGTTAAAATAGCGATTCTTCTCAATATCTCAGTTAGCCTTCTCTTCAGGAAGAGAGTGATTCATGAAAATCCATGCATTTCAAGGTTCTCCTTTACAAGCAGAACATGAATCATCAACTGTCTTTCAGATCTGGTCTTTCACTGGGCCGCAAACCTCAGTTGTAAACGGTGAATTCTGCCCTCCATGTGACGATGCCAGAAACCGAACCGGAGTACTAGAGTGCATTTGGATGTCAATTCTGAACTCGCATGGGATTCCTAATACAACGCACAACTTGACTTTCCCCTTCTGTGTACGTTTGCCAGGAGCCATGTTGGGCAAGGTGTTAAAATAGCGATTCTTCTCAATATCTCAGTTAGCCTTCTCTTCAGGCAGAGAGAGATTCATGAAAGTCCATGCATTTCAAGATTCTCCTTTACAACCAGAACATGAATCATCAACTGTCTTTCAGATCTGGTCTTTCACTGGGCTGCAAACTTGAGTTATAAAAGATGAATTCTGCCCTCCATGTGACAATGCCAGAAACCGAACCGGAGTTCTAGAGTGCATTTGGATGTCAATTCTGAACTCGCATGGGATTGCTAATACAACGGAGAGCTTGACATTCCCCTTCTGTGTACATTTGTGTGGAGGCAATGTTGGGCAAGGTGTTAAAATAGCGATTCTTCTCAATATCTCAGTTAGCCTTCTCTTCAGGAAGAGAGTGATTCATGAAAATCCATGCATTTCAAGGTTCTCCTTTACAAGCAGAACATGAATCATCAACTGTCTTTCAGATCTGGTCTTTCACTGGGCCGCAAACCTCAGTTGTAAAAGGTGAATTCTGCCCTCCATGTGACGATGCCAGAAACCGAACCGGAGTACTAGAGTGCATTTGGATGTCAATTCTGAACTCGCATGGGATTCCTAATACAACGCACAACTTGACTTTCCCCTTCTGTGTACGTTTGCCAGGAGCCATGTTGGGCAAGTTGTTAAAATAGCGATTCTTCTCAATATCTCAGTTAGCCTTCTCTTCAGGCAGAGAGAGATTCATGAAAGTCCATGCATTTCAAGATTCTCCTTTACAACCAGAACATGAATCATCAACTGTCTTTCAGATCTGGTCTTTCACTGGGCCGCAAACCTCAGTTGTAAAAGATGAATTCTGCCCTCCATGTGACAATGCCAGAAACCGAACCGGAGTTCTAGAGTGCATTTGGATGTCAATTCTGAACTCGCATGGGATTGCTAATACAACGGAGAGCTTGACATTCCCCTTCTGTGTACATTTGTGTGGAGGCAATGTTGGGCAAGGTGTTAAAATAGCGATTCTTCTCAATATCTCAGTTAGCCTTCTCTTCAGGAAGAGAGTGATTCATGAAAATCCATGCATTTCAAGGTTCTCCTTTACAAGCAGAACATGAATCATCAACTGTCTTTCAGATCTGGTCTTTCACTGGGCCGCAAACCTCAGTTGTAAAAGGTGAATTCTGCCCTCCATGTGACAATGCCAGAAACCGAACCGGAGTACTAGAGTGCATTTGGATGTCAATTCTGAACTCGCATGGGATTGCTAATACAACGCACAGCTTGACTTTCCCCTTCTGTGTACGTTTGTGTGTAGACCATGGTGGGCAAGGTGTTAACATCGCGATTCTTCTCAATATCTCAGTTAGCTTTCTCTTCAGGCAGAGAGAGATTCATGAAAGTCCATGCATTTCAAGATTCTCCTTTACAACCAGAACATGAATCATCAACTGTCTTTCAGATCTGGTCTTTCACTGGGCCGCAAACCTCAGTTGTAAAAGATGAATTCTGCCCTCCATGTGACAATGCCAGAAACCGAACCGGAGTTCTAGAGTGCATTTGGATGTCAATTCTGAACTCGCATGGGATTGCTAATACAACGGAGAGCTTGACATTCCCCTTCTGTGTACATTTGTGTGGAGGCAATGTTGGGCAAGGTGTTAAAATAGCGATTCTTCTCAATATCTCAGTTAGCCTTCTCTTCAGGAAGAGAGTGATTCATGAAAATCCATGCATTTCAAGGTTCTCCTTTACAAGCAGAACATGAATCATCAACTGTCTTTCAGATCTGGTCTTTCACTGGGCCGCAAACCTCAGTTGTAAAAGGTGAATTCTGCCCTCCATGTGACAATGCCAGAAACCGAACCGGAGTACTAGAGTGCATTTGGATGTCAATTCTGAACTCGCATGGGATTGCTAATACAACGGAGAGCTTGACTTTCCCCTTCTGTGTACGTTTGTGTGGAGGCCATGGTGGGCAATGTGTTAAAATCGCGATTCTTCTCAATATCTCAGTTAGCTTTCTCTTCAGGCAGAGAGAGATTCATGAAAATCCATGCATTTCAAGATTCTCCTTTAGAAACAGAACATGAATCATCAACTGTCTTTCAGATCTGGTCTTTCACTGGGCTGCAAACTTGAGTTATAAAAGGTGAATTCTGCCCTCCATGTGACAATGCCAGAAACCGAACCAGTGTACTAGAGTGCATTTGGATGTCAATTCTGAACTCGCATGGGATTGCTAATACAACGGAGAGCTTGACATTCCCCTTCTGTGTACATTTGTGTGGAGGCAATGTTGGGCAAGGTGTTAAAATAGCGATTCTTCTCAATATCTCAGTTAGCTTTCTCTTCAGGCAGAGAGAGATTCATGAAAATCCATGCATTTCAAGATTCTCCTTTACAAGCAGAACATGAATCATCAGCTGTCTTTCAGATCTGGTCTTTCACTGGGCTGCAAACTTCAGTTGTAAAAGGTGAATTCTGCCCTCCATGTGACAATGCCAGAAACCGAACCGGTGTACTAGAGTGCATTTGGATGTCAATTCTGAACTCGCATGGGATTGCTAATACAACGGAGAGCTTCACATTCCCCTTCTGTGTACATTTGTGTGGAGGCAATGTTGGGCAAGGTGTTAAAATAGCGATTCTTCTCAATATCTCAGTTAGCTTTCTCTTCAGGCAGAGAGAGATTCATGAAAATCCATGCATTTCAAGATTCTCCTTTACAAACAGAATATGAATCATCAACTGTCTTTCAGATCTGGTCTTTCACTGGGCTGCAAACTTCAGTTGTAAAAGGTGAATTCTGCCCTCCATGTGACAATGCCAGAAACCGAACCGGAGTACTAGAGTGCTTTTGGATGTCAATTCTGAACTCGCATGGGATTCCTAATACAACGCACAACTTGACTTTCCCCTTCTGTGTACGTTTGCCAGGAGCCATGTTGGGCAAAGTGTTAAAATAGCGATTCTTCTCAATATCTCAGTTAGCCTTCTCTTCAGGCAGAGAGAGATTCATGAAAGTCCATGCATTTCAATATTCTCCTTTACAACCAGAACATGAATCATCAACTGTCTTTCAGATCTGGTCTTTCACTGGGCTGCAAACTTGAGTTATAAAAGATGAATTCTGCCCTCCATGTGACAATGCCAGAAACCGAACCGGAGTTCTAGAGTGCATTTGGATGTCAATTCTGAACTCGCATGGGATTGCTAATACAACGGAGAGCTTCACATTCCCCTTCTGTGTACATTTGTGTGGAGGCAATGTTGGGCAAGGTGTTAAAATAGCGATTCTTCTCAATATCTCAGTTAGCCTTCTCTTCAGGAAGAGAGTGATTCATGAAAATCCATGCATTTCAAGGTTCTCCTTTACAAGCAGAACATGAATCATCAACTGTCTTTCAGATCTGGTCTTTCACTGGGCCGCAAACCTCAGTTGTAAAAGGTGAATTCTGCCCTCCATGTGACGATGCCAGAAACCGAACCGGAGTACTAGAGTGCATTTGGATGTCAATTCTGAACTCGCATGGGATTCCTAATACAACGCACAACTTGACTTTCCCCTTCTGTGTACGTTTGCCAGGAGCCATGTTGGGCAAGGTGTTAAAATAGCGATTCTTCTCAATATCTCAGTTAGCCTTCTCTTCAGGCAGAGAGAGATTCATGAAAGTCCATGCATTTCAAGATTCTCCTTTACAACCAGAACATGAATCATCAACTGTCTTTCAGATCTGGTCTTTCACTGGGCCGCAAACCTCAGTTGTAAAAGATGAATTCTGCCCTCCATGTGACAATGCCAGAAACCGAACCGGAGTTCTAGAGTGCATTTGGATGTCAATTCTGAACTCGCATGGGATTGCTAATACAACGGAGAGCTTGACATTCCCCTTCTGTGTACATTTGTGTGGAGGCAATGTTGGGCAAGGTGTTAAAATAGCGATTCTTCTCAATATCTCAGTTAGCCTTCTCTTCAGGAAGAGAGTGATTCATGAAAATCCATGCATTTCAAGGTTCTCCTTTACAAGCAGAACATGAATCATCAACTGTCTTTCAGATCTGGTCTTTCACTGGGCCGCAAACCTCAGTTGTAAAAGGTGAATTCTGCCCTCCATGTGACAATGCCAGAAACCGAACCGGAGTACTAGAGTGCATTTGGATGTCAATTCTGAACTCGCATGGGATTGCTAATACAACGCACAGCTTGACTTTCCCCTTCTGTGTACGTTTGTGTGTAGACCATGGTGGGCAAGGTGTTAACATCGCGATTCTTCTCAATATCTCAGTTAGCTTTCTCTTCAGGCAGAGAGAGATTCATGAAAGTCCATGCATTTCAAGATTCTCCTTTACAACCAGAACATGAATCATCAACTGTCTTTCAGATCTGGTCTTTCACTGGGCCGCAAACCTCAGTTGTAAAAGATGAATTCTGCCCTCCATGTGACAATGCCAGAAACCGAACCGGAGTTCTAGAGTGCATTTGGATGTCAATTCTGAACTCGCATGGGATTGCTAATACAACGGAGAGCTTGACATTCCCCTTCTGTGTACATTTGTGTGGAGGCAATGTTGGGCAAGGTGTTAAAATAGCGATTCTTCTCAATATCTCAGTTAGCCTTCTCTTCAGGAAGAGAGTGATTCATGAAAATCCATGCATTTCAAGGTTCTCCTTTACAAGCAGAACATGAATCATCAACTGTCTTTCAGATCTGGTCTTTCACTGGGCCGCAAACCTCAGTTGTAAAAGGTGAATTCTGCCCTCCATGTGACAATGCCAGAAACCGAACCGGAGTACTAGAGTGCATTTGGATGTCAATTCTGAACTCGCATGGGATTGCTAATACAACGGAGAGCTTGACTTTCCCCTTCTGTGTACGTTTGTGTGGAGGCCATGGTGGGCAATGTGTTAAAATCGCGATTCTTCTCAATATCTCAGTTAGCTTTCTCTTCAGGCAGAGAGAGATTCATGAAAATCCATGCATTTCAAGATTCTCCTTTAGAAACAGAACATGAATCATCAACTGTCTTTCAGATCTGGTCTTTCACTGGGCTGCAAACTTGAGTTATAAAAGGTGAATTCTGCCCTCCATGTGACAATGCCAGAAACCGAACCAGTGTACTAGAGTGCATTTGGATGTCAATTCTGAACTCGCATGGGATTGCTAATACAACGGAGAGCTTGACATTCCCCTTCTGTGTACATTTGTGTGGAGGCAATGTTGGGCAAGGTGTTAAAATAGCGATTCTTCTCAATATCTCAGTTAGCTTTCTCTTCAGGCAGAGAGAGATTCATGAAAATCCATGCATTTCAAGATTCTCCTTTACAAGCAGAACATGAATCATCAGCTGTCTTTCAGATCTGGTCTTTCACTGGGCTGCAAACTTCAGTTGTAAAAGGTGAATTCTGCCCTCCATGTGACAATGCCAGAAACCGAACCGGTGTACTAGAGTGCATTTGGATGTCAATTCTGAACTCGCATGGGATTGCTAATACAACGGAGAGCTTCACATTCCCCTTCTGTGTACATTTGTGTGGAGGCAATGTTGGGCAAGGTGTTAAAATAGCGATTCTTCTCAATATCTCAGTTAGCTTTCTCTTCAGGCAGAGAGAGATTCATGAAAATCCATGCATTTCAAGATTCTCCTTTACAAACAGAATATGAATCATCAACTGTCTTTCAGATCTGGTCTTTCACTGGGCTGCAAACTTCAGTTGTAAAAGGTGAATTCTGCCCTCCATGTGACAATGCCAGAAACCGAACCGGAGTACTAGAGTGCATTTGGATGTCAATTCTGAACTCGCATGGGATTCCTAATACAACGCACAACTTGACTTTCCCCTTCTGTGTACGTTTGCCAGGAGCCATGTTGGGCAAAGTGTTAAAATAGCGATTCTTCTCAATATCTCAGTTAGCCTTCTCTTCAGGCAGAGAGAGATTCATGAAAGTCCATGCATTTCAATATTCTCCTTTACAACCAGAACATGAATCATCAACTGTCTTTCAGATCTGGTCTTTCACTGGGCTGCAAACTTGAGTTATAAAAGATGAATTCTGCCCTCCATGTGACAATGCCAGAAACCGAACCGGAGTTCTAGAGTGCATTTGGATGTCAATTCTGAACTCGCATGGGATTGCTAATACAACGGAGAGCTTCACATTCCCCTTCTGTGTACATTTGTGTGGAGGCAATGTTGGGCAAGGTGTTAAAATAGCGATTCTTCTCAATATCTCAGTTAGCCTTCTCTTCAGGAAGAGAGTGATTCATGAAAATCCATGCATTTCAAGGTTCTCCTTTACAAGCAGAACATGAATCATCAACTGTCTTTCAGATCTGGTCTTTCACTGGGCCGCAAACCTCAGTTGTAAAAGGTGAATTCTGCCCTCCATGTGACGATGCCAGAAACCGAACCGGAGTACTAGAGTGCATTTGGATGTCAATTCTGAACTCGCATGGGATTCCTAATACAACGCACAACTTGACTTTCCCCTTCTGTGTACGTTTGCCAGGAGCCATGTTGGGCAAGGTGTTAAAATAGCGATTCTTCTCAATATCTCAGTTAGCCTTCTCTTCAGGCAGAGAGAGATTCATGAAAGTCCATGCATTTCAAGATTCTCCTTTACAACCAGAACATGAATCATCAACTGTCTTTCAGATCTGGTCTTTCACTGGGCTGCAAACTTGAGTTATAAAAGGTGAATTCTGCCCTCCATGTGACAATGCCAGAAACCGAACCGGTGTACTAGAGTGCATTTGGATGTCAATTCTGAACTCGCATGGGATTGCTAATACAACGGAGAGCTTGACATTCCCCTTCTGTGTACATTTGTGTGGAGGCAATGTTGGGCAAGGTGTTAAAATAGCGATTCTTCTCAATATCTCAGTTAGCTTTCTCTTCAGGCAGAGAGAGATTCATGAAAATCCATGCATTTCAAGATTCTCCTTTACAAGCAGAACATGAATCATCAGCTGTCTTTCAGATCTGGTCTTTCACTGGGCTGCAAACTTCAGTTGTAAAAGGTGAATTCTGCCCTCCATGTGACAATGCCAGAAACCGAACCGGTGTACTAGAGTGCATTTGGATGTCAATTCTGAACTCGCATGGGATTGCTAATACAACGGAGAGCTTCACATTCCCCTTCTGTGTACATTTGTGTGGAGGCAATGTTGGGCAAGGTGTTAAAATAGCGATTCTTCTCAATATCTCAGGTAGCTTTCTCTTCAGGCAGAGAGAGATTCATGAAAATCCATGCATTTCAAGATTCTCCTTTACAAGCAGAACATGAATCATCAGCTGTCTTTCAGATCTGGTCTTTCACTGGGCTGCAAACTTCAGTTGTAAAAGGTGAATTCTGCCCTCCATGTGACAATGCCAGAAACCGAACCGGTGTACTAGAGTGCATTTGGATGTCAATTCTGAACTCGCATGGGATTGCTAATACAACGGAGAGCTTCACATTCCCCTTCTGTGTACATTTGTGTGGAGGCAATGTTGGGCAAGGTGTTAAAATAGCGATTCTTCTCAATATCTCAGTTAGCCTTCTCTTCAGGAAGAGAGTGATTCATGAAAATCCATGCATTTCAAGGTTCTCCTTTACAAGCAGAACATGAATCATCAACTGTCTTTCAGATCTGGTCTTTCACTGGGCCGCAAACCTCAGTTGTAAAAGGTGAATTCTGCCCTCCATGTGACAATGCCAGAAACCGAACCGGAGTACTAGAGTGCATTTGGATGTCAATTCTGAACTCGCATGGGATTGCTAATACAACGGAGAGCTTGACTTTCCCCTTCTGTGTACGTTTGTGTGGAGGCCATGGTGGGCAATGTGTTAAAATCGCGATTCTTCTCAATATCTCAGTTAGCTTTCTCTTCAGGCAGAGAGAGATTCATGAAAATCCATGCATTTCAAGATTCTCCTTTAGAAACAGAACATGAATCATCAACTGTCTTTCAGATCTGGTCTTTCACTGGGCTGCAAACTTGAGTTATAAAAGGTGAATTCTGCCCTCCATGTGACAATGCCAGAAACCGAACCAGTGTACTAGAGTGCATTTGGATGTCAATTCTGAACTCGCATGGGATTGCTAATACAACGGAGAGCTTGACATTCCCCTTCTGTGTACATTTGTGTGGAGGCAATGTTGGGCAAGGTGTTAAAATAGCGATTCTTCTCAATATCTCAGTTAGCTTTCTCTTCAGGCAGAGAGAGATTCATGAAAATCCATGCATTTCAAGATTCTCCTTTACAAGCAGAACATGAATCATCAGCTGTCTTTCAGATCTGGTCTTTCACTGGGCTGCAAACTTCAGTTGTAAAAGGTGAATTCTGCCCTCCATGTGACAATGCCAGAAACCGAACCGGTGTACTAGAGTGCATTTGGATGTCAATTCTGAACTCGCATGGGATTGCTAATACAACGGAGAGCTTCACATTCCCCTTCTGTGTACATTTGTGTGGAGGCAATGTTGGGCAAGGTGTTAAAATAGCGATTCTTCTCAATATCTCAGTTAGCTTTCTCTTCAGGCAGAGAGAGATTCATGAAAATCCATGCATTTCAAGATTCTCCTTTACAAACAGAATATGAATCATCAACTGTCTTTCAGATCTGGTCTTTCACTGGGCTGCAAACTTCAGTTGTAAAAGGTGAATTCTGCCCTCCATGTGACAATGCCAGAAACCGAACCGGAGTACTAGAGTGCATTTGGATGTCAATTCTGAACTCGCATGGGATTCCTAATACAACGCACAACTTGACTTTCCCCTTCTGTGTACGTTTGCCAGGAGCCATGTTGGGCAAAGTGTTAAAATAGCGATTCTTCTCAATATCTCAGTTAGCCTTCTCTTCAGGCAGAGAGAGATTCATGAAAGTCCATGCATTTCAATATTCTCCTTTACAACCAGAACATGAATCATCAACTGTCTTTCAGATCTGGTCTTTCACTGGGCTGCAAACTTGAGTTATAAAAGATGAATTCTGCCCTCCATGTGACAATGCCAGAAACCGAACCGGAGTTCTAGAGTGCATTTGGATGTCAATTCTGAACTCGCATGGGATTGCTAATACAACGGAGAGCTTCACATTCCCCTTCTGTGTACATTTGTGTGGAGGCAATGTTGGGCAAGGTGTTAAAATAGCGATTCTTCTCAATATCTCAGTTAGCCTTCTCTTCAGGAAGAGAGTGATTCATGAAAATCCATGCATTTCAAGGTTCTCCTTTACAAGCAGAACATGAATCATCAACTGTCTTTCAGATCTGGTCTTTCACTGGGCCGCAAACCTCAGTTGTAAAAGGTGAATTCTGCCCTCCATGTGACGATGCCAGAAACCGAACCGGAGTACTAGAGTGCATTTGGATGTCAATTCTGAACTCGCATGGGATTCCTAATACAACGCACAACTTGACTTTCCCCTTCTGTGTACGTTTGCCAGGAGCCATGTTGGGCAAGGTGTTAAAATAGCGATTCTTCTCAATATCTCAGTTAGCCTTCTCTTCAGGCAGAGAGAGATTCATGAAAGTCCATGCATTTCAAGATTCTCCTTTACAACCAGAACATGAATCATCAACTGTCTTTCAGATCTGGTCTTTCACTGGGCTGCAAACTTGAGTTATAAAAGGTGAATTCTGCCCTCCATGTGACAATGCCAGAAACCGAACCGGTGTACTAGAGTGCATTTGGATGTCAATTCTGAACTCGCATGGGATTGCTAATACAACGGAGAGCTTGACATTCCCCTTCTGTGTACATTTGTGTGGAGGCAATGTTGGGCAAGGTGTTAAAATAGCGATTCTTCTCAATATCTCAGTTAGCTTTCTCTTCAGGCAGAGAGAGATTCATGAAAATCCATGCATTTCAAGATTCTCCTTTACAAGCAGAACATGAATCATCAGCTGTCTTTCAGATCTGGTCTTTCACTGGGCTGCAAACTTCAGTTGTAAAAGGTGAATTCTGCCCTCCATGTGACAATGCCAGAAACCGAACCGGTGTACTAGAGTGCATTTGGATGTCAATTCTGAACTCGCATGGGATTGCTAATACAACGGAGAGCTTCACATTCCCCTTCTGTGTACATTTGTGTGGAGGCAATGTTGGGCAAGGTGTTAAAATAGCGATTCTTCTCAATATCTCAGTTAGCTTTCTCTTCAGGCAGAGAGAGATTCATGAAAATCCATGCATTTCAAGATTCTCCTTTAGAAACAGAACATGAATCATCAACTGTCTTTCAGATCTGGTCTTTCACTGGGCTGCAAACTTGAGTTATAAAAGGTGAATTCTGCCCTCCATGTGACAATGCCAGAAACCGAACCAGTGTACTAGAGTGCATTTGGATGTCAATTCTGAACTCGCATGGGATTGCTAATACAACGGAGAGCTTGACATTCCCCTTCTGTGTACATTTGTGTGGAGGCAATGTTGGGCAAGGTGTTAAAATAGCGATTCTTCTCAATATCTCAGTTAGCTTTCTCTTCAGGCAGAGAGAGATTCATGAAAATCCATGCATTTCAAGATTCTCCTTTACAAGCAGAACATGAATCATCAGCTGTCTTTCAGATCTGGTCTTTCACTGGGCTGCAAACTTCAGTTGTAAAAGGTGAATTCTGCCCTCCATGTGACAATGCCAGAAACCGAACCGGTGTACTAGAGTGCATTTGGATGTCAATTCTGAACTCGCATGGGATTGCTAATACAACGGAGAGCTTCACATTCCCCTTCTGTGTACATTTGTGTGGAGGCAATGTTGGGCAAGGTGTTAAAATAGCGATTCTTCTCAATATCTCAGTTAGCTTTCTCTTCAGGCAGAGAGAGATTCATGAAAATCCATGCATTTCAAGATTCTCCTTTACAAACAGAATATGAATCATCAACTGTCTTTCAGATCTGGTCTTTCACTGGGCTGCAAACTTCAGTTGTAAAAGGTGAATTCTGCCCTCCATGTGACAATGCCAGAAACCGAACCGGAGTACTAGAGTGCATTTGGATGTCAATTCTGAACTCGCATGGGATTCCTAATACAACGCACAACTTGACTTTCCCCTTCTGTGTACGTTTGCCAGGAGCCATGTTGGGCAAAGTGTTAAAATAGCGATTCTTCTCAATATCTCAGTTAGCCTTCTCTTCAGGCAGAGAGAGATTCATGAAAGTCCATGCATTTCAATATTCTCCTTTACAACCAGAACATGAATCATCAACTGTCTTTCAGATCTGGTCTTTCACTGGGCTGCAAACTTGAGTTATAAAAGATGAATTCTGCCCTCCATGTGACAATGCCAGAAACCGAACCGGAGTTCTAGAGTGCATTTGGATGTCAATTCTGAACTCGCATGGGATTGCTAATACAACGGAGAGCTTGACATTCCCCTTCTGTGTACATTTGTGTGGAGGCAATGTTGGGCAAGGTGTTAAAATAGCGATTCTTCTCAATATCTCAGTTAGCCTTCTCTTCAGGAAGAGAGTGATTCATGAAAATCCATGCATTTCAAGGTTCTCCTTTACAAGCAGAACATGAATCATCAACTGTCTTTCAGATCTGGTCTTTCACTGGGCCGCAAACCTCAGTTGTAAAAGGTGAATTCTGCCCTCCATGTGACGATGCCAGAAACCGAACCGGAGTACTAGAGTGCATTTGGATGTCAATTCTGAACTCGCATGGGATTCCTAATACAACGCACAACTTGACTTTCCCCTTCTGTGTACGTTTGCCAGGAGCCATGTTGGGCAAGGTGTTAAAATAGCGATTCTTCTCAATATCTCAGTTAGCCTTCTCTTCAGGCAGAGAGAGATTCATGAAAGTCCATGCATTTCAAGATTCTCCTTTACAACCAGAACATGAATCATCAACTGTCTTTCAGATCTGGTCTTTCACTGGGCTGCAAACTTGAGTTATAAAAGGTGAATTCTGCCCTCCATGTGACAATGCCAGAAACCGAACCGGTGTACTAGAGTGCATTTGGATGTCAATTCTGAACTCGCATGGGATTGCTAATACAACGGAGAGCTTGACATTCCCCTTCTGTGTACATTTGTGTGGAGGCAATGTTGGGCAAGGTGTTAAAATAGCGATTCTTCTCAATATCTCAGTTAGCTTTCTCTTCAGGCAGAGAGAGATTCATGAAAATCCATGCATTTCAAGATTCTCCTTTACAAGCAGAACATGAATCATCAGCTGTCTTTCAGATCTGGTCTTTCACTGGGCTGCAAACTTCAGTTGTAAAAGGTGAATTCTGCCCTCCATGTGACAATGCCAGAAACCGAACCGGTGTACTAGAGTGCATTTGGATGTCAATTCTGAACTCGCATGGGATTGCTAATACAACGGAGAGCTTCACATTCCCCTTCTGTGTACATTTGTGTGGAGGCAATGTTGGGCAAGGTGTTAAAATAGCGATTCTTCTCAATATCTCAGGTAGCTTTCTCTTCAGGCAGAGAGAGATTCATGAAAATCCATGCATTTCAAGATTCTCCTTTACAAGCAGAACATGAATCATCAGCTGTCTTTCAGATCTGGTCTTTCACTGGGCTGCAAACTTCAGTTGTAAAAGGTGAATTCTGCCCTCCATGTGACAATGCCAGAAACCGAACCGGTGTACTAGAGTGCATTTGGATGTCAATTCTGAACTCGCATGGGATTGCTAATACAACGGAGAGCTTCACATTCCCCTTCTGTGTACATTTGTGTGGAGGCAATGTTGGGCAAGGTGTTAAAATAGCGATTCTTCTCAATATCTCAGTTAGCCTTCTCTTCAGGAAGAGAGTGATTCATGAAAATCCATGCATTTCAAGGTTCTCCTTTACAAGCAGAACATGAATCATCAACTGTCTTTCAGATCTGGTCTTTCACTGGGCCGCAAACCTCAGTTGTAAAAGGTGATTTCTGCCCTCCATGTGACGATGCCAGAAACCGAACCGGAGTACTAGAGTGCATTTGGATGTCAATTCTGAACTCGCATGGGATTCCTAATACAACGCACAACTTGACTTTCCCCTTCTGTGTACGTTTGCCAGGAGCCATGTTGGGCAAGGTGTTAAAATAGCGATTCTTCTCTATATCTCAGTTAGCCTTCTCTTCAGGCAGAGAGAGATTCATGAAAGTCCATGCATTTCAAGATTCTCCTTTACAACCAGAACATGAATCATCAACTGTCTTTCAGATCTGGTCTTTCACTGGGCTGCAAACTTGAGTTATAAAAGATGAATTCTGCCCTCCATGTGACAATGCCAGAAACCGAACCGGAGTTCTAGAGTGCATTTGGATGTCAATTCTGAACTCGCATGGGATTGCTAATACAACGGAGACCTTGACATTCCCCTTCTGTGTACATTTGTGTGGAGGCAATGTTGGGCAATGTGTTAAAATAGCGATTCTTCTCAATATCTCAGTTAGCTTTCTCTTCAGGCAGAGAGAGATTCATGAAAATCCATGCATTTCAAGATTCTCCTTTACAAGCAGAACATGAATCATCAGCTGTCTTTCAGATCTGGTCTTTCACTGGGCTGCAAACTTCAGTTGTAAAAGGTGAATTCTGCCCTCCATGTGACAATGCCAGAAACCGAACCGGTGTACTAGAGTGCATTTGGATGTCAATTCTGAACTCGCATGGGATTGCTAATACAACGGAGAGCTTGACATTCCCCTTCTGTGTACATTTGTGTGGAGGCAATGTTGGGCAAGGTGTTAAAATAGCGATTCTTCTCAATATCTCAGTTAGCTTTCTCTTCAGGCAGAGAGAGATTCATGAAAATCCATGCATTTCAAGATTCTCCTTTACAAACAGAACATGAATCATCAACTCTCTTTCAGATCTGGTCTTTCACTGGGCTGCAAACTTCAGTTGTAAAAGGTGAATTCTGCCCTCCATGTGACAATGCCAGAAACCGAACCGGAGTACTAGAGTGCATTTGGATGTCAATTCTGAACTCGCATGGGATTCCTAATACAACGCACAACTTGACTTTCCCCTTCTGTGTACGTTTGCCAGGAGCCATGTTGGGCAAAGTGTTAAAATAGCGATTCTTCTCAATATCTCAGTTAGCCTTCTCTTCAGGCAGAGAGAGATTCATGAAAGTCCATGCATTTCAAGATTCTCCTTTACAACCAGAACATGAATCATCAACTGTCTTTCAGATCTGGTCTTTCACTGGGCTGCAAACTTGAGTTATAAAAGATGAATTCTGCCCTCCATGTGACAATGCCAGAAACCGAACCGGAGTTCTAGAGTGCATTTGGATGTCAATTCTGAACTCGCATGGGATTGCTAATACAACGGAGAGCTTGACATTCCCCTTCTGTGTACATTTGTGTGGAGGCAATGTTGGGCAAGGTGTTAAAATAGCGATTCTTCTCAATATCTCAGTTAGCTTTCTCTTCAGGCAGAGAGAGATTCATGAAAATCCATGCATTTCAAGATTCTCCTTTACAAACAGAACATGAATCATCAACTGTCTTTCAGATCTGGTCTTTCTCTGGGCTGCAAACTTCAGTTGTAAAAGGTGAATTCTGCCCTCCATGTGACAATGCCAGAAACCAAACCGGAGTACTAGAGTGCATTTGGATGTCAATTCTGAACTCGCATGTGATTGCTAATACAACGGAGAGCTTGACTTTCCCCTTCTGTGTACGTTTGTGTGGAGTCCATGGTGGGCAAGGTGTTAAAATCGCGATTCTTCTCAATATCTCAGTCAGCTTTCTCTTCAGGCAGAGAGAGATTCATGAAAATCCATGCATATCAAGATTCTCCTTTACAAGCAGAACATGAATCATCAGCTGTCTTTCAGATCTGGTCTTTCACTGGGCTGCAAACTTCAGTTGTAAAAGGTGAATTCTGCCCTCCATGTGACAATGCCAGAAACCGAACCGGTGTACTAGAGTGCATTTGGATGTCAATTCTGAACTCGCATGGGATTGCTAATACAACGGAGAGCTTCACATTCCCCTTCTGTGTACATTTGTGTGGAGGCAATGTTGGGCAAGGTGTTAAAATAGCGATTCTTCTCAATATCTCAGTTAGCTTTCTCTTCAGGCAGAGAGAGATTCATGAAAATCCATGCATTTCAAGATTCTCCTTTACAAACAGAACATGAATCATCAACTGTCTTTCAGATCTGGTCTTTCACTGGGCTGCAAACTTCAGTTGTAAAAGGTGAATTCTGCCCTCCATGTGACAATGCCAGAAACCGAACCGGAGTACTAGAGTGCATTTGGATGTCAATTCTGAACTCGCATGGGATTCCTAATACAACGCACAACTTGACTTTCCCCTTCTGTGTACGTTTGCCAGGAGCCATGTTGGGCAAAGTGTTAAAATAGCGATTCTTCTCAATATCTCAGTTAGCCTTCTCTTCAGGCAGAGAGAGATTCATGAAAGTCCATGCATTTCAATATTCTCCTTTACAACCAGAACATGAATCATCAACTGTCTTTCAGATCTGGTCTTTCACTGGGCTGCAAACTTGAGTTATAAAAGATGAATTCTGCCCTCCATGTGACAATGCCAGAAACCGAACCGGAGTTCTAGAGTGCATTTGGATGTCAATTCTGAACTCGCATGGGATTGCTAATACAACGGAGAGCTTCACATTCCCCTTCTGTGTACATTTGTGTGGAGGCAATGTTGGGCAAGGTGTTAAAATAGCGATTCTTCTCAATATCTCAGTTAGCCTTCTCTTCAGGAAGAGAGTGATTCATGAAAATCCATGCATTTCAAGGTTCTCCTTTACAAGCAGAACATGAATCATCAACTGTCTTTCAGATCTGGTCTTTCACTGGGCCGCAAACCTCAGTTGTAAAAGGTGATTTCTGCCCTCCATGTGACAATGCCAGAAACCGAACCGGTGTACTAGAGTGCATTTGGATGTCAATTCTGAACTCGGATGGGATTGCTAATACAACGGAGAGCTTCACATTCCCCTTCTGTGTACATTTGTGTGGAGGCAATGTTGGGCAAGGTGTTAAAATAGCGATTCTTCTCAATATCTCAGTTAGCTTTCTCTTCAGGCAGAGAGAGATTCATGAAAATCCATGCATTTCAAGATTCTCCTTTACAAACAGAATATGAATCATCAACTGTCTTTCAGATCTGGTCTTTCACTGGGCTGCAAACTTCAGTTGTAAAAGGTGAATTCTGCCCTCCATGTGACAATGCCAGAAACCGAACCGGAGTACTAGAGTGCATTTGGATGTCAATTCTGAACTCGCATGGGATTCCTAATACAACGCACAACTTGACTTTCCCCTTCTGTGTACGTTTGCCAGGAGCCATGTTGGGCAAAGTGTTAAAATAGCGATTCTTCTCAATATCTCAGTTAGCCTTCTCTTCAGGCAGAGAGAGATTCATGAAAGTCCATGCATTTCAATATTCTCCTTTACAACCAGAACATGAATCATCAACTGTCTTTCAGATCTGGTCTTTCACTGGGCTGCAAACTTGAGTTATAAAAGATGAATTCTGCCCTCCATGTGACAATGCCAGAAACCGAACCGGAGTTCTAGAGTGCATTTGGATGTCAATTCTGAACTCGCATGGGATTGCTAATACAACGGAGAGCTTCACATTCCCCTTCTGTGTACATTTGTGTGGAGGCAATGTTGGGCAAGGTGTTAAAATAGCGATTCTTCTCAATATCTCAGTTAGCCTTCTCTTCAGGAAGAGAGTGATTCATGAAAATCCATGCATTTCAAGGTTCTCCTTTACAAGCAGAACATGAATCATCAACTGTCTTTCAGATCTGGTCTTTCACTGGGCCGCAAACCTCAGTTGTAAAAGGTGAATTCTGCCCTCCATGTGACGATGCCAGAAACCGAACCGGAGTACTAGAGTGCATTTGGATGTCAATTCTGAACTCGCATGGGATTCCTAATACAACGCACAACTTGACTTTCCCCTTCTGTGTACGTTTGCCAGGAGCCATGTTGGGCAAGGTGTTAAAATAGCGATTCTTCTCAATATCTCAGTTAGCCTTCTCTTCAGGCAGAGAGAGATTCATGAAAGTCCATGCATTTCAAGATTCTCCTTTACAACCAGAACATGAATCATCAACTGTCTTTCAGATCTGGTCTTTCACTGGGCTGCAAACTTGAGTTATAAAAGGTGAATTCTGCCCTCCATGTGACAATGCCAGAAACCGAACCGGTGTACTAGAGTGCATTTGGATGTCAATTCTGAACTCGCATGGGATTGCTAATACAACGGAGAGCTTGACATTCCCCTTCTGTGTACATTTGTGTGGAGGCAATGTTGGGCAAGGTGTTAAAATAGCGATTCTTCTCAATATCTCAGTTAGCTTTCTCTTCAGGCAGAGAGAGATTCATGAAAATCCATGCATTTCAAGATTCTCCTTTACAAGCAGAACATGAATCATCAGCTGTCTTTCAGATCTGGTCTTTCACTGGGCTGCAAACTTCAGTTGTAAAAGGTGAATTCTGCCCTCCATGTGACAATGCCAGAAACCGAACCGGTGTACTAGAGTGCATTTGGATGTCAATTCTGAACTCGCATGGGATTGCTAATACAACGGAGAGCTTCACATTCCCCTTCTGTGTACATTTGTGTGGAGGCAATGTTGGGCAAGGTGTTAAAATAGCGATTCTTCTCAATATCTCAGGTAGCTTTCTCTTCAGGCAGAGAGAGATTCATGAAAATCCATGCATTTCAAGATTCTCCTTTACAAGCAGAACATGAATCATCAGCTGTCTTTCAGATCTGGTCTTTCACTGGGCTGCAAACTTCAGTTGTAAAAGGTGAATTCTGCCCTCCATGTGACAATGCCAGAAACCGAACCGGTGTACTAGAGTGCATTTGGATGTCAATTCTGAACTCGCATGGGATTGCTAATACAACGGAGAGCTTCACATTCCCCTTCTGTGTACATTTGTGTGGAGGCAATGTTGGGCAAGGTGTTAAAATAGCGATTCTTCTCAATATCTCAGTTAGCCTTCTCTTCAGGAAGAGAGTGATTCATGAAAATCCATGCATTTCAAGGTTCTCCTTTACAAGCAGAACATGAATCATCAACTGTCTTTCAGATCTGGTCTTTCACTGGGCCGCAAACCTCAGTTGTAAAAGGTGATTTCTGCCCTCCATGTGACGATGCCAGAAACCGAACCGGAGTACTAGAGTGCATTTGGATGTCAATTCTGAACTCGCATGGGATTCCTAATACAACGCACAACTTGACTTTCCCCTTCTGTGTACGTTTGCCAGGAGCCATGTTGGGCAAGGTGTTAAAATAGCGATTCTTCTCTATATCTCAGTTAGCCTTCTCTTCAGGCAGAGAGAGATTCATGAAAGTCCATGCATTTCAAGATTCTCCTTTACAACCAGAACATGAATCATCAACTGTCTTTCAGATCTGGTCTTTCACTGGGCTGCAAACTTGAGTTATAAAAGATGAATTCTGCCCTCCATGTGACAATGCCAGAAACCGAACCGGAGTTCTAGAGTGCATTTGGATGTCAATTCTGAACTCGCATGGGATTGCTAATACAACGGAGACCTTGACATTCCCCTTCTGTGTACATTTGTGTGGAGGCAATGTTGGGCAATGTGTTAAAATAGCGATTCTTCTCAATATCTCAGTTAGCTTTCTCTTCAGGCAGAGAGAGATTCATGAAAATCCATGCATTTCAAGATTCTCCTTTACAAGCAGAACATGAATCATCAGCTGTCTTTCAGATCTGGTCTTTCACTGGGCTGCAAACTTCAGTTGTAAAAGGTGAATTCTGCCCTCCATGTGACAATGCCAGAAACCGAACCGGTGTACTAGAGTGCATTTGGATGTCAATTCTGAACTCGCATGGGATTGCTAATACAACGGAGAGCTTGACATTCCCCTTCTGTGTACATTTGTGTGGAGGCAATGTTGGGCAAGGTGTTAAAATAGCGATTCTTCTCAATATCTCAGTTAGCTTTCTCTTCAGGCAGAGAGAGATTCATGAAAATCCATGCATTTCAAGATTCTCCTTTACAAACAGAACATGAATCATCAACTGTCTTTCAGATCTGGTCTTTCACTGGGCTGCAAACTTCAGTTGTAAAAGGTGAATTCTGCCCTCCATGTGACAATGCCAGAAACCGAACCGGAGTACTAGAGTGCATTTGGATGTCAATTCTGAACTCGCATGGGATTCCTAATACAACGCACAACTTGACTTTCCCCTTCTGTGTACGTTTGCCAGGAGCCATGTTGGGCAAAGTGTTAAAATAGCGATTCTTCTCAATATCTCAGTTAGCCTTCTCTTCAGGCAGAGAGAGATTCATGAAAGTCCATGCATTTCAAGATTCTCCTTTACAACCAGAACATGAATCATCAACTGTCTTTCAGATCTGGTCTTTCACTGGGCTGCAAACTTGAGTTATAAAAGATGAATTCTGCCCTCCATGTGACAATGCCAGAAACCGAACCGGAGTTCTAGAGTGCATTTGGATGTCAATTCTGAACTCGCATGGGATTGCTAATACAACGGAGAGCTTGACATTCCCCTTCTGTGTACATTTGTGTGGAGGCAATGTTGGGCAAGGTGTTAAAATAGCGATTCTTCTCAATATCTCAGGTAGCTTTCTCTTCAGGCAGAGAGAGATTCATGAAAATCCATGCATTTCAAGATTCTCCTTTACAAGCAGAACATGAATCATCAGCTCTCTTTCAGATCTGGTCTTTCACTGGGCTGCAAACTTCAGTTGTAAAAGGTGAATTCTGCCCTCCATGTGACAATGCCAGAAACCGAACCGGTGTACTAGAGTGCATTTGGATGTCAATTCTGAACTCGCATGGGATTGCTAATACAACGGAGAGCTTCACATTCCCCTTCTGTGTACATTTGTGTGGAGGCAATGTTGGGCAAGGTGTTAAAATAGCGATTCTTCTCAATATCTCAGTTAGCCTTCTCTTCAGGAAGAGAGTGATTCATGAAAATCCATGCATTTCAAGGTTCTCCTTTACAAGCAGAACATGAATCATCAACTGTCTTTCAGATCTGGTCTTTCACTGGGCCGCAAACCTCAGTTGTAAAAGGTGATTTCTGCCCTCCATGTGACGATGCCAGAAACCGAACCGGAGTACTAGAGTGCATTTGGATGTCAATTCTGAACTCGCATGGGATTCCTAATACAACGCACAACTTGACTTTCCCCTTCTGTGTACGTTTGCCAGGAGCCATGTTGGGCAAGGTGTTAAAATAGCGATTCTTCTCTATATCTCAGTTAGCCTTCTCTTCAGGCAGAGAGAGATTCATGAAAGTCCATGCATTTCAAGATTCTCCTTTACAACCAGAACATGAATCATCAACTGTCTTTCAGATCTGGTCTTTCACTGGGCTGCAAACTTGAGTTATAAAAGATGAATTCTGCCCTCCATGTGACAATGCCAGAAACCGAACCGGAGTTCTAGAGTGCATTTGGATGTCAATTCTGAACTCGCATGGGATTGCTAATACAACGGAGACCTTGACATTCCCCTTCTGTGTACATTTGTGTGGAGGCAATGTTGGGCAATGTGTTAAAATAGCGATTCTTCTCAATATCTCAGTTAGCTTTCTCTTCAGGCAGAGAGAGATTCATGAAAATCCATGCATTTCAAGATTCTCCTTTACAAGCAGAACATGAATCATCAGCTGTCTTTCAGATCTGGTCTTTCACTGGGCTGCAAACTTCAGTTGTAAAAGGTGAATTCTGCCCTCCATGTGACAATGCCAGAAACCGAACCGGAGTACTAGAGTGCATTTGGATGTCAATTCTGAACTCGCATGGGATTCCTAATACAACGCACAACTTGACTTTCCCCTTCTGTGTACGTTTGCCAGGAGCCATGTTGGGCAAAGTGTTAAAATAGCGATTCTTCTCAATATCTCAGTTAGCCTTCTCTTCAGGCAGAGAGAGATTCATGAAAGTCCATGCATTTCAAGATTCTCCTTTACAACCAGAACATGAATCATCAACTGTCTTTCAGATCTGGTCTTTCACTGGGCTGCAAACTTGAGTTATAAAAGATGAATTCTGCCCTCCATGTGACAATGCCAGAAACCGAACCGGAGTTCTAGAGTGCATTTGGATGTCAATTCTGAACTCGCATGGGATTGCTAATACAACGGAGAGCTTGACATTCCCCTTCTGTGTACATTTGTGTGGAGGCAATGTTGGGCAAGGTGTTAAAATAGCGATTCTTCTCAATATCTCAGTTAGCTTTCTCTTCAGGCAGAGAGAGATTCATGAAAATCCATGCATTTCAAGATTCTCCTTTACAAACAGAACATGAATCATCAACTGTCTTTCAGATCTGGTCTTTCTCTGGGCTGCAAACTTCAGTTGTAAAAGGTGAATTCTGCCCTCCATGTGACAATGCCAGAAACCAAACCGGAGTACTAGAGTGCATTTGGATGTCAATTCTGAACTCGCATGTGATTGCTAATACAACGGAGAGCTTGACTTTCCCCTTCTGTGTACGTTTGTGTGGAGTCCATGGTGGGCAAGGTGTTAAAATCGCGATTCTTCTCAATATCTCAGTCAGCTTTCTCTTCAGGCAGAGAGAGATTCATGAAAATCCATGCATATCAAGATTCTCCTTTACAAGCAGAACATGAATCATCAGCTGTCTTTCAGATCTGGTCTTTCACTGGGCTGCAAACTTCAGTTGTAAAAGGTGAATTCTGCCCTCCATGTGACAATGCCAGAAACCGAACCGGTGTACTAGAGTGCATTTGGATGTCAATTCTGAACTCGCATGGGATTGCTAATACAACGGAGAGCTTCACATTCCCCTTCTGTGTACATTTGTGTGGAGGCAATGTTGGGCAAGGTGTTAAAATAGCGATTCTTCTCAATATCTCAGTTAGCCTTCTCTTCAGGAAGAGAGTGATTCATGAAAATCCATGCATTTCAAGGTTCTCCTTTACAAGCAGAACATGAATCATCAACTGTCTTTCAGATCTGGTCTTTCACTGGGCCGCAAACCTCAGTTGTAAAAGGTGATTTCTGCCCTCCATGTGACGATGCCAGAAACCGAACCGGAGTACTAGAGTGCATTTGGATGTCAATTCTGAACTCGCATGGGATTCCTAATACAACGCACAACTTGACTTTCCCCTTCTGTGTACGTTTGCCAGGAGCCATGTTGGGCAAGGTGTTAAAATAGCGATTCTTCTCTATATCTCAGTTAGCCTTCTCTTCAGGCAGAGAGAGATTCATGAAAGTCCATGCATTTCAAGATTCTCCTTTACAACCAGAACATGAATCATCAACTGTCTTTCAGATCTGGTCTTTCACTGGGCTGCAAACTTGAGTTATAAAAGATGAATTCTGCCCTCCATGTGACAATGCCAGAAACCGAACCGGAGTTCTAGAGTGCATTTGGATGTCAATTCTGAACTCGCATGGGATTGCTAATACAACGGAGACCTTGACATTCCCCTTCTGTGTACATTTGTGTGGAGGCAATGTTGGGCAATGTGTTAAAATAGCGATTCTTCTCAATATCTCAGTTAGCTTTCTCTTCAGGCAGAGAGAGATTCATGAAAATCCATGCATTTCAAGATTCTCCTTTACAAGCAGAACATGAATCATCAGCTGTCTTTCAGATCTGGTCTTTCACTGGGCTGCAAACTTCAGTTGTAAAAGGTGAATTCTGCCCTCCATGTGACAATGCCAGAAACCGAACCGGAGTACTAGAGTGCATTTGGATGTCAATTCTGAACTCGCATGGGATTCCTAATACAACGCACAACTTGACTTTCCCCTTCTGTGTACGTTTGCCAGGAGCCATGTTGGGCAAAGTGTTAAAATAGCGATTCTTCTCAATATCTCAGTTAGCCTTCTCTTCAGGCAGAGAGAGATTCATGAAAGTCCATGCATTTCAAGATTCTCCTTTACAACCAGAACATGAATCATCAACTGTCTTTCAGATCTGGTCTTTCACTGGGCTGCAAACTTGAGTTATAAAAGATGAATTCTGCCCTCCATGTGACAATGCCAGAAACCGAACCGGAGTTCTAGAGTGCATTTGGATGTCAATTCTGAACTCGCATGGGATTGCTAATACAACGGAGAGCTTGACATTCCCCTTCTGTGTACATTTGTGTGGAGGCAATGTTGGGCAAGGTGTTAAAATAGCGATTCTTCTCAATATCTCAGTTAGCTTTCTCTTCAGGCAGAGAGAGATTCATGAAAATCCATGCATTTCAAGATTCTCCTTTACAAACAGAACATGAATCATCAACTGTCTTTCAGATCTGGTCTTTCTCTGGGCTGCAAACTTCAGTTGTAAAAGGTGAATTCTGCCCTCCATGTGACAATGCCAGAAACCAAACCGGAGTACTAGAGTGCATTTGGATGTCAATTCTGAACTCGCATGTGATTGCTAATACAACGGAGAGCTTGACTTTCCCCTTCTGTGTACGTTTGTGTGGAGTCCATGGTGGGCAAGGTGTTAAAATCGCGATTCTTCTCAATATCTCAGTCAGCTTTCTCTTCAGGCAGAGAGAGATTCATGAAAATCCATGCATATCAAGATTCTCCTTTACAAGCAGAACATGAATCATCAGCTGTCTTTCAGATCTGGTCTTTCACTGGGCTGCAAACTTCAGTTGTAAAAGGTGAATTCTGCCCTCCATGTGACAATGCCAGAAACCGAACCGGTGTACTAGAGTGCATTTGGATGTCAATTCTGAACTCGCATGGGATTGCTAATACAACGGAGAGCTTCACATTCCCCTTCTGTGTACATTTGTGTGGAGGCAATGTTGGGCAAGGTGTTAAAATAGCGATTCTTCTCAATATCTCAGTTAGCTTTCTCTTCAGGCAGAGAGAGATTCATGAAAATCCATGCATTTCAAGATTCTCCTTTACAAACAGAACATGAATCATCAACTGTCTTTCAGATCTGGTCTTTCACTGGGCTGCAAACTTCAGTTGTAAAAGGTGAATTCTGCCCTCCATGTGACAATGCCAGAAACCGAACCGGAGTACTAGAGTGCATTTGGATGTCAATTCTGAACTCGCATGGGATTCCTAATACAACGCACAACTTGACTTTCCCCTTCTGTGTACGTTTGCCAGGAGCCATGTTGGGCAAAGTGTTAAAATAGCGATTCTTCTCAATATCTCAGTTAGCCTTCTCTTCAGGCAGAGAGAGATTCATGAAAGTCCATGCATTTCAATATTCTCCTTTACAACCAGAACATGAATCATCAACTGTCTTTCAGATCTGGTCTTTCACTGGGCTGCAAACTTGAGTTATAAAAGATGAATTCTGCCCTCCATGTGACAATGCCAGAAACCGAACCGGAGTTCTAGAGTGCATTTGGATGTCAATTCTGAACTCGCATGGGATTGCTAATACAACGGAGAGCTTCACATTCCCCTTCTGTGTACATTTGTGTGGAGGCAATGTTGGGCAAGGTGTTAAAATAGCGATTCTTCTCAATATCTCAGTTAGCCTTCTCTTCAGGAAGAGAGTGATTCATGAAAATCCATGCATTTCAAGGTTCTCCTTTACAAGCAGAACATGAATCATCAACTGTCTTTCAGATCTGGTCTTTCACTGGGCCGCAAACCTCAGTTGTAAAAGGTGATTTCTGCCCTCCATGTGACGATGCCAGAAACCGAACCGGAGTACTAGAGTGCATTTGGATGTCAATTCTGAACTCGCATGGGATTCCTAATACAACGCACAACTTGACTTTCCCCTTCTGTGTACGTTTGCCAGGAGCCATGTTGGGCAAGGTGTTAAAATAGCGATTCTTCTCTATATCTCAGTTAGCCTTCTCTTCAGGCAGAGAGAGATTCATGAAAGTCCATGCATTTCAAGATTCTCCTTTACAACCAGAACATGAATCATCAACTGTCTTTCAGATCTGGTCTTTCACTGGGCTGCAAACTTGAGTTATAAAAGGTGAATTCTGCCCTCCATGTGACAATGCCAGAAACCGAACCGGAGTTCTAGAGTGCATTTGGATGTCAATTCTGAACTCGCATGGGATTGCTAATACAACGGAGAGCTTGACATTCCCCTTCTGTGTACATTTGTGTGGAGGCAATGTTGGGCAAGGTGTTAAAATAGCGATTCTTCTCAATATCTCAGTTAGCTTTCTCTTCAGGCAGAGAGAGATTCATGAAAATCCATGCATTTCAAGATTCTCCTTTACAAGCAGAACATGAATCATCAGCTGTCTTTCAGATCTGGTCTTTCACTGGGCTGCAAACTTCAGTTGTAAAAGGTGAATTCTGCCCTCCATGTGACAATGCCAGAAACCGAACCGGTGTACTAGAGTGCATTTGGATGTCAATTCTGAACTCGCATGGGATTGCTAATACAACGGAGAGCTTCACATTCCCCTTCTGTGTACATTTGTGTGGAGGCAATGTTGGGCAAGGTGTTAAAATAGCGATTCTTCTCAATATCTCAGTTAGCTTTCTCTTCAGGCAGAGAGAGATTCATGAAAATCCATGCATTTCAAGATTCTCCTTTACAAGCAGAACATGAATCATCAGCTGTCTTTCAGATCTGGTCTTTCACTGGGCTGCAAACTTCAGTTGTAAAAGGTGAATTCTGCCCTCCATGTGACAATGCCAGAAACCGAACCGGTGTACTAGAGTGCATTTGGATGTCAATTCTGAACTCGCATGGGATTGCTAATACAACGGAGAGCTTCACATTCCCCTTCTGTGTACATTTGTGTGGAGGCAATGTTGGGCAAGGTGTTAAAATAGCGATTCTTCTCAATATCTCAGGTAGCTTTCTCTTCAGGCAGAGAGAGATTCATGAAAATCCATGCATTTCAAGATTCTCCTTTACAAGCAGAACATGAATCATCAGCTGTCTTTCAGATCTGGTCTTTCACTGGGCTGCAAACTTCAGTTGTAAAAGGTGAATTCTGCCCTCCATGTGACAATGCCAGAAACCGAACCGGTGTACTAGAGTGCATTTGGATGTCAATTCTGAACTCGCATGGGATTGCTAATACAACGGAGAGCTTCACATTCCCCTTCTGTGTACATTTGTGTGGAGGCAATGTTGGGCAAGGTGTTAAAATAGCGATTCTTCTCAATATCTCAGTTAGCCTTCTCTTCAGGAAGAGAGTGATTCATGAAAATCCATGCATTTCAAGGTTCTCCTTTACAAGCAGAACATGAATCATCAACTGTCTTTCAGATCTGGTCTTTCACTGGGCCGCAAACCTCAGTTGTAAAAGGTGATTTCTGCCCTCCATGTGACGATGCCAGAAACCGAACCGGAGTACTAGAGTGCATTTGGATGTCAATTCTGAACTCGCATGGGATTCCTAATACAACGCACAACTTGACTTTCCCCTTCTGTGTACGTTTGCCAGGAGCCATGTTGGGCAAGGTGTTAAAATAGCGATTCTTCTCTATATCTCAGTTAGCCTTCTCTTCAGGCAGAGAGAGATTCATGAAAGTCCATGCATTTCAAGATTCTCCTTTACAACCAGAACATGAATCATCAACTGTCTTTCAGATCTGGTCTTTCACTGGGCTGCAAACTTGAGTTATAAAAGATGAATTCTGCCCTCCATGTGACAATGCCAGAAACCGAACCGGAGTTCTAGAGTGCATTTGGATGTCAATTCTGAACTCGCATGGGATTGCTAATACAACGGAGACCTTGACATTCCCCTTCTGTGTACATTTGTGTGGAGGCAATGTTGGGCAATGTGTTAAAATAGCGATTCTTCTCAATATCTCAGTTAGCTTTCTCTTCAGGCAGAGAGAGATTCATGAAAATCCATGCATTTCAAGATTCTCCTTTACAAGCAGAACATGAATCATCAGCTGTCTTTCAGATCTGGTCTTTCACTGGGCTGCAAACTTGAGTTATAAAAGATGAATTCTGCCCTCCATGTGACAATGCCAGAAACCGAACCGGTGTACTAGAGTGCATTTGGATGTCAATTCTGAACTCGCATGGGATTGCTAATACAACGGAGAGCTTCACATTCCCCTTCTGTGTACATTTGTGTGGAGGCAATGTTGGGCAAGGTGTTAAAATAGCGATTCTTCTCAATATCTCAGGTAGCTTTCTCTTCAGGCAGAGAGAGATTCATGAAAATCCATGCATTTCAAGATTCTCCTTTACAAGCAGAACATGAATCATCAGCTGTCTTTCAGATCTGGTCTTTCACTGGGCTGCAAACTTCAGTTGTAAAAGGTGAATTCTGCCCTCCATGTGACAATGCCAGAAACCGAACCGGTGTACTAGAGTGCATTTGGATGTCAATTCTGAACTCGCATGGGATTGCTAATACAACGGAGAGCTTCACATTCCCCTTCTGTGTACATTTGTGTGGAGGCAATGTTGGGCAAGGTGTTAAAATAGCGATTCTTCTCAATATCTCAGTTAGCCTTCTCTTCAGGAAGAGAGTGATTCATGAAAATCCATGCATTTCAAGGTTCTCCTTTACAAGCAGAACATGAATCATCAACTGTCTTTCAGATCTGGTCTTTCACTGGGCCGCAAACCTCAGTTGTAAAAGGTGATTTCTGCCCTCCATGTGACGATGCCAGAAACCGAACCGGAGTACTAGAGTGCATTTGGATGTCAATTCTGAACTCGCATGGGATTCCTAATACAACGCACAACTTGACTTTCCCCTTCTGTGTACGTTTGCCAGGAGCCATGTTGGGCAAGGTGTTAAAATAGCGATTCTTCTCTATATCTCAGTTAGCCTTCTCTTCAGGCAGAGAGAGATTCATGAAAGTCCATGCATTTCAAGATTCTCCTTTACAACCAGAACATGAATCATCAACTGTCTTTCAGATCTGGTCTTTCACTGGGCTGCAAACTTGAGTTATAAAAGATGAATTCTGCCCTCCATGTGACAATGCCAGAAACCGAACCGGAGTTCTAGAGTGCATTTGGATGTCAATTCTGAACTCGCATGGGATTGCTAATACAACGGAGACCTTGACATTCCCCTTCTGTGTACATTTGTGTGGAGGCAATGTTGGGCAATGTGTTAAAATAGCGATTCTTCTCAATATCTCAGTTAGCTTTCTCTTCAGGCAGAGAGAGATTCATGAAAATCCATGCATTTCAAGATTCTCCTTTACAAGCAGAACATGAATCATCAGCTGTCTTTCAGATCTGGTCTTTCACTGGGCTGCAAACTTCAGTTGTAAAAGGTGAATTCTGCCCTCCATGTGACAATGCCAGAAACCGAACCGGTGTACTAGAGTGCATTTGGATGTCAATTCTGAACTCGCATGGGATTGCTAATACAACGGAGAGCTTGACATTCCCCTTCTGTGTACATTTGTGTGGAGGCAATGTTGGGCAAGGTGTTAAAATAGCGATTCTTCTCAATATCTCAGTTAGCTTTCTCTTCAGGCAGAGAGAGATTCATGAAAATCCATGCATTTCAAGATTCTCCTTTACAAACAGAACATGAATCATCAACTGTCTTTCAGATCTGGTCTTTCACTGGGCTGCAAACTTCAGTTGTAAAAGGTGAATTCTGCCCTCCATGTGACAATGCCAGAAACCGAACCGGAGTACTAGAGTGCATTTGGATGTCAATTCTGAACTCGCATGGGATTCCTAATACAACGCACAACTTGACTTTCCCCTTCTGTGTACGTTTGCCAGGAGCCATGTTGGGCAAAGTGTTAAAATAGCGATTCTTCTCAATATCTCAGTTAGCCTTCTCTTCAGGCAGAGAGAGATTCATGAAAGTCCATGCATTTCAAGATTCTCCTTTACAACCAGAACATGAATCATCAACTGTCTTTCAGATCTGGTCTTTCACTGGGCTGCAAACTTGAGTTATAAAAGATGAATTCTGCCCTCCATGTGACAATGCCAGAAACCGAACCGGAGTTCTAGAGTGCATTTGGATGTCAATTCTGAACTCGCATGGGATTGCTAATACAACGGAGAGCTTGACATTCCCCTTCTGTGTACATTTGTGTGGAGGCAATGTTGGGCAAGGTGTTAAAATAGCGATTCTTCTCAATATCTCAGTTAGCTTTCTCTTCAGGCAGAGAGAGATTCATGAAAATCCATGCATTTCAAGATTCTCCTTTACAAACAGAACATGAATCATCAACTGTCTTTCAGATCTGGTCTTTCTCTGGGCTGCAAACTTCAGTTGTAAAAGGTGAATTCTGCCCTCCATGTGACAATGCCAGAAACCAAACCGGAGTACTAGAGTGCATTTGGATGTCAATTCTGAACTCGCATGTGATTGCTAATACAACGGAGAGCTTGACTTTCCCCTTCTGTGTACGTTTGTGTGGAGTCCATGGTGGGCAAGGTGTTAAAATCGCGATTCTTCTCAATATCTCAGTCAGCTTTCTCTTCAGGCAGAGAGAGATTCATGAAAATCCATGCATATCAAGATTCTCCTTTACAAGCAGAACATGAATCATCAGCTGTCTTTCAGATCTGGTCTTTCACTGGGCTGCAAACTTCAGTTGTAAAAGGTGAATTCTGCCCTCCATGTGACAATGCCAGAAACCGAACCGGTGTACTAGAGTGCATTTGGATGTCAATTCTGAACTCGCATGGGATTGCTAATACAACGGAGAGCTTCACATTCCCCTTCTGTGTACATTTGTGTGGAGGCAATGTTGGGCAAGGTGTTAAAATAGCGATTCTTCTCAATATCTCAGTTAGCTTTCTCTTCAGGCAGAGAGAGATTCATGAAAATCCATGCATTTCAAGATTCTCCTTTACAAACAGAACATGAATCATCAACTGTCTTTCAGATCTGGTCTTTCACTGGGCTGCAAACTTCAGTTGTAAAAGGTGAATTCTGCCCTCCATGTGACAATGCCAGAAACCGAACCGGAGTACTAGAGTGCATTTGGATGTCAATTCTGAACTCGCATGGGATTCCTAATACAACGCACAACTTGACTTTCCCCTTCTGTGTACGTTTGCCAGGAGCCATGTTGGGCAAAGTGTTAAAATAGCGATTCTTCTCAATATCTCAGTTAGCCTTCTCTTCAGGCAGAGAGAGATTCATGAAAGTCCATGCATTTCAATATTCTCCTTTACAACCAGAACATGAATCATCAACTGTCTTTCAGATCTGGTCTTTCACTGGGCTGCAAACTTGAGTTATAAAAGATGAATTCTGCCCTCCATGTGACAATGCCAGAAACCGAACCGGAGTTCTAGAGTGCATTTGGATGTCAATTCTGAACTCGCATGGGATTGCTAATACAACGGAGAGCTTCACATTCCCCTTCTGTGTACATTTGTGTGGAGGCAATGTTGGGCAAGGTGTTAAAATAGCGATTCTTCTCAATATCTCAGTTAGCCTTCTCTTCAGGAAGAGAGTGATTCATGAAAATCCATGCATTTCAAGGTTCTCCTTTACAAGCAGAACATGAATCATCAACTGTCTTTCAGATCTGGTCTTTCACTGGGCCGCAAACCTCAGTTGTAAAAGGTGATTTCTGCCCTCCATGTGACGATGCCAGAAACCGAACCGGAGTACTAGAGTGCATTTGGATGTCAATTCTGAACTCGCATGGGATTCCTAATACAACGCACAACTTGACTTTCCCCTTCTGTGTACGTTTGCCAGGAGCCATGTTGGGCAAGGTGTTAAAATAGCGATTCTTCTCTATATCTCAGTTAGCCTTCTCTTCAGGCAGAGAGAGATTCATGAAAGTCCATGCATTTCAAGATTCTCCTTTACAACCAGAACATGAATCATCAACTGTCTTTCAGATCTGGTCTTTCACTGGGCTGCAAACTTGAGTTATAAAAGGTGAATTCTGCCCTCCATGTGACAATGCCAGAAACCGAACCGGAGTTCTAGAGTGCATTTGGATGTCAATTCTGAACTCGCATGGGATTGCTAATACAACGGAGAGCTTGACATTCCCCTTCTGTGTACATTTATGTGGAGGCAATGTTGGGCAAGGTGTTAAAATAGCGATTCTTCTCAATATCTCAGTTAGCTTTCTCTTCAGGCAGAGAGAGATTCATGAAAATCCATGCATTTCAAGATTCTCCTTTACAAGCAGAACATGAATCATCAGCTGTCTTTCAGATCTGGTCTTTCACTGGGCTGCAAACTTCAGTTGTAAAAGGTGAATTCTGCCCTCCATGTGACAATGCCAGAAACCGAACCGGTGTACTAGAGTGCATTTGGATGTCAATTCTGAACTCGCATGGGATTGCTAATACAACGGAGAGCTTGACATTCCCCTTCTGTGTACATTTGTGTGGAGGCAATGTTGGGCAAGGTGTTAAAATAGCGATTCTTCTCAATATCTCAGTTAGCTTTCTCTTCAGGCAGAGAGAGATTCATGAAAATCCATGCATTTCAAGATTCTCCTTTACAAACAGAACATGAATCATCAACTGTCTTTCAGAGCTGGTCTTTCTCTGGGCTGCAAACTTCAGTTGTAAAAGGTGAATTCTGCCCTCCATGTGACAATGCCAGAAACCAAACCGGAGTACTAGAGTGCATTTGGATGTCAATTCTGAACTCGCATGTGATTGCTAATACAACGGAGAGCTTGACTTTCCCCTTCTGTGTACGTTTGTGTGGAGTCAATGGTGGGCAAGGTGTTAAAATCGCGATTCTTCTCAATATCTCAGTCAGCTTTCTCTTCAGGCAGAGAGAGATTCATGAAAATCCATGCATATCAAGATTCTCCTTTCCAACCAGAACATGAATCATCAACTGTCTTTCAGATCTGGTCTTTCACTGGGCTGCAAACTTGAGTTATAAAAGATGAATTCTGCCCTCCATGTGACAATGCCAGAAACCGAACCGGAGTACTAGAGTGCATTTGGATGTCAATTCTGAACTCGCATGGGATTGCTAATACAACGCACAGCTTGACTTTCCCCTTCTGTGTACGTTTGTGTGGAGGCCATGTTGGGCAAGGTGTTAAAATGGCGATTCTTCTCAATATCTCAGTTAGCCTCTTCAGGCAGAGAGAGATTCATGAAGATCCATGCATTTCAAGATTCTCCTTTACAAGCAGAACATGAATCATCAGCTGTCTTTCAGATCTGGTCTTTCACTGGGCTGCAAACTTCAGTTGTAAAAGGTGAATTCTGCCCTCCATGTGACGATGCCAGAAACCGAACCGGAGTACTAGAGTGCATTTGGATGTCAATTCTGAACTCGCATGGGATTCCTAATACAACGCACAACTTGACTTTCCCCTTCTGTGTACGTTTGCCAGGAGCCATGTTGGGCAAGGTGTTAAAATAGCGATTCTTCTCAATATCTCAGTTAGCCTTCTCTTCAGGCAGAGAGAGATTCATGAAAGTCCATGCATTTCAAGATTCTCCTTTACAACCAGAACATGAATCATCAACTGTCTTTCAGATCTGGTCTTTCACTGGGCTGCAAACTTGAGTTATAAAAGATGAATTCTGCCCTCCATGTGACAATGCCAGAAACCGAACCGGAGTTCTAGAGTGCATTTGGATGTCAATTCTGAACTCGCATGGGATTGCTAATACAACGGAGAGCTTGACATTCCCCTTCTGTGTACATTTGTGTGGAGGCAATGTTGGGCAAGGTGTTAAAATAGCGATTCTTCTCAATATCTCAGTTAGCTTTCTCTTCAGGCAGAGAGAGATTCATGAAAATCCATGCATTTCAAGATTCTCCTTTACAAACAGAACATGAATCATCAACTGTCTTTCAGATCTGGTCTTTCTCTGGGCTGCAAACTTCAGTTGTAAAAGGTGAATTCTGCCCTCCATGTGACAATGCCAGAAACCAAACCGGAGTACTAGAGTGCATTTGGATGTCAATTCTGAACTCGCATGTGATTGCTAATACAACGGAGAGCTTGACTTTCCCCTTCTGTGTACGTTTGTGTGGAGTCCATGGTGGGCAAGGTGTTAAAATCGCGATTCTTCTCAATATCTCAGTCAGCTTTCTCTTCAGGCAGAGAGAGATTCATGAAAATCCATGCATATCAAGATTCTCCTTTCCAACCAGAACATGAATCATCAACTGTCTTTCAGATCTGGTCTTTCACTGGGCTGCAAACTTGAGTTATAAAAGATGAATTCTGCCCTCCATGTGACAATGCCAGAAACCAAACCGGAGTACTAGAGTGCATTTGGATGTCAATTCTGAACTCGCATGGGATTGCTAATACAACGCACAGCTTGACTTTCCCCTTCTGTGTACGTTTGTGTGGAGGCCATGTTGGGCAAGGTGTTAAAATGGCGATTCTTCTCAATATCTCAGTTAGCCTTCTCTTCAGGCAGAGAGAGATTCATGAAGATCCATGCATATCAAGATTCTCCTTTACAAACAGAACCTGAATCATCAACTGGCTTTCAGATCTGGTCTTTCACTGGGTTGCAAACTTGAGTTATAAAAGATGAATTCTGCCCTCCATGTGACAATGCCAGAAACCGAACCGGAGTACTAGAGTGCATTTGGATGTCAATTCTGAACTCGCATCGGATTGCTAATACAACGGAGAGCTTGACTTTCCCCTTCTGTGTACGTTTGTGTGGAGGCAATGTTGGGCAAGGTGTTAAAATAGCGATTCCTCTCAATATCTCAGTTAGCTTTCTCTTCAGGCAGAGAGAGATTCATGAAAATCCATGCATTTCAAGATTCTCCTTTACAAGCAGAACATGAATCATCAGCTGTCTTTCAGATCTGGTCTTTCACTGGGCTGCAAACTTCAGTTGTAAAAGGTGAATTCTGCCCTCCATGTGACAATGCCAGAAACCGAACCGGTGTACTAGAGTGCATTTGGATGTCAATTCTGAACTCGCATGGGATTGCTAATAGAACGGAGAACTTCACATTCCCCTTCTGTGTACATTTGTGTGGAGGCAATGTTGGGCAAGGTGTTAAAATAGCGATTCTTCTCAATATCTCAGTTAGCTTTCTCTTCAGGCAGAGAGAGATTCATGAAAATCCATGCATATCAAGATTCTCCTTTCCAACCAGAACATGAATCATCAACTGTCTTTCAGATCTGGTCTTTCACTGGGCTGCAAACTTGAGTTATAAAAGATGAATTCTGCCCTCCATGTGACAATGCCAGAAACCGAACCGGAGTACTAGAGTGCATTTGGATGTCAATTCTGAACTCGCATGGGATTGCTAATACAACGCACAGCTTGACTTTCCCCTTCTGTGTACGTTTGTGTGGAGGCCATGTTGGGCAAGGTGTTAAAATGGCGATTCTTCTCAATATCTCAGTTAGCCTTCTCTTCAGGCAGAGAGAGATTCATGAAGATCCATGCATATCAAGATTCTCCTTTACAAACAGAACCTGAATCATCAACTGGCTTTCAGATCTGGTCTTTCACTGGGCTGCAAACTTGAGTTATAAAAGATGAATTCTGCCCTCCATGTGACAATGCCAGAAACCGAACCGGAGTACTAGAGTGTATTTGGATGTCAATTCTGAACTCGCATGGGATTGCTAATACAACGGAGAGTTTCACATTCCCCTTCTGTGTACATTTGTGTGGAGGCAATGTTGGGCAAGGTGTTAAAATAGCGATTCTTCTCAATATCTCAGTTAGCTTTCTCTTCAGGCAGAGAGAGATTCATGAAAATCCATGCATTTCAAGATTCTCCTTTACAAACAGAACATGAATCATCAACTGTCTTTCAGATCTGGTCTTTCACTGGGCTGCAAACTTCAGTTGTAAAAGGTGAATTCTGCCCTCCCTGTGACAATGCCAGAAACCGAACCGGAGTACTAGAGTGCATTTGGATGTCAATTCTGAACTCGCATGGGATTCCTAATACAACGCACAACTTGACTTTCCCCTTCTGTGTACGTTTGCCAGGAGCCATGTTGGGCAAGGTGTTAAAATAGCGATTCTTCTCAATATCTCAGTTAGCCTTCTCTTCAGGCAGAGAGAGATTCATGAAAGTCCATGCATTTCAAGATTCTCCTTTACAACCAGAACATGAATCATCAACTGTCTTTCAGATCTGGTCTTTCACTGGGCTGCAAACTTGAGTTATAAAAGATGAATTCTGCCCTCCATGTGACAATGCCAGAAACCGAACCGGAGTTCTAGAGTGCATTTGGATGTCAATTCTGAACTCGCATGGGATTGCTAATACAACGGAGAGCTTGACATTCCCCTTCTGTGTACATTTGTGTGGAGGCCATGTTGGGCAAGGTGTTAAAATGGCGATTCTTCTCAATATCTCAGTTAGCCTTCTCTTCAGGCAGAGAGAGATTCATGAAGATCCATGCATATCAAGATTCTCCTTTACAAACAGAACCTGAATCATCAACTGGCTTTCAGATCTGGTCTTTCACTGGGCTGCAAACTTGAGTTATAAAAGATGAATTCTGCCCTCCATGTGACAATGCCAGAAACCGAACCGGAGTACTAGAGTGCATTTGGATGTCAATTCTGAACTCGCATGGGATTGCTAATACAACGGAGAGTTTCACATTCCCCTTCTGTGTACATTTGTGTGGAGGCAATGTTGGGCAAGGTGTTAAAATAGCGATTCTTCTCAATATCTCAGTTAGCTTTCTCTTCAGGCAGAGAGAGATTCATGAAAATCCATGCATTTCAAGATTCTCCTTTACAAACAGAACATGAATCATCAACTGTCTTTCAGATCTGGTCTTTCACTGGGCTGCAAACTTCAGTTGTAAAAGGTGAATTCTGCCCTCCCTGTGACAATGCCAGAAACCGAACCGGAGTACTAGAGTGCATTTGGATGTCAATTCTGAACTCGCATGGGATTCCTAATACAACGCACAACTTGACTTTCCCCTTCTGTGTACGTTTGCCAGGAGCCATGTTGGGCAAGGTGTTAAAATAGCGATTCTTCTCAATATCTCAGTTAGCCTTCTCTTCAGGCAGAGAGAGATTCATGAAAGTCCATGCATTTCAAGATTCTCCTTTACAACCAGAACATGAATCATCAACTGTCTTTCAGATCTGGTCTTTCACTGGGCTGCAAACTTGAGTTATAAAAGATGAATTCTGCCCTCCATGTGACAATGCCAGAAACCGAACCGGAGTTCTAGAGTGCATTTGGATGTCAATTCTGAACTCGCATGGGATTGCTAATACAACGGAGAGCTTGACATTCCCCTTCTGTGTACATTTGTGTGGAGGCAATGTTGGGCAAGGTGTTAAAATAGCGATTCTTCTCAATATCTCAGTTAGCTTTCTCTTCAGGCAGAGAGAGATTCATGAAAATCCATGCATTTCAAGATTCTCCTTTACAAACAGAACATGAATCATCAACTGTCTTTCAGATCTGGTCTTTCTCTGGGCTGCAAACTTCAGTTGTAAAAGGTGAATTCTGCCCTCCATGTGACAATGCCAGAAACCAAACCGGAGTACTAGAGTGCATTTGGATGTCAATTCTGAACTCGCATGTGATTGCTAATACAACGGAGAGCTTGACTTTCCCCTTCTGTGTACGTTTGTGTGGAGTCCATGGTGGGCAAGGTGTTAAAATCGCGATTCTTCTCAATATCTCAGTCAGCTTTCTCTTCAGGCAGAGAGAGATTCATGAAAATCCATGCATATCAAGATTCTCCTTTCCAACCAGAACATGAATCATCAACTGTCTTTCAGATCTGGTCTTTCACTGGGCTGCAAACTTGAGTTATAAAAGATGAATTCTGCCCTCCATGTGACAATGCCAGAAACCGAACCGGAGTACTAGAGTGCATTTGGATGTCAATTCTGAACTCGCATGGGATTGCTAATACAACGCACAGCTTGACTTTCCCCTTCTGTGTACGTTTGTGTGGAGGCCATGTTGGGCAAGGTGTTAAAATGGCGATTCTTCTCAATATCTCAGTTAGCCTTCTCTTCAGGCAGAGAGAGATTCATGAAGATCCATGCATATCAAGATTCTCCTTTACAAACAGAACCTGAATCATCAACTGGCTTTCAGATCTGGTCTTTCACTGGGTTGCAAACTTGACTTATAAAAGATGAATTCTGCCCTCCATGTGACAATGCCAGAAACCGAACCGGAGTACTAGAGTGCATTTGGATGTCAATTCTGAACTCGCATCGGATTGCTAATACAACGGAGAGCTTGACTTTCCCCTTCTGTGTACGTTTGTGTGGAGGCAATGTTGGGCAAGGTGTTAAAATAGCGATTCCTCTCAATATCTCAGTTAGCTTTCTCTTCAGGCAGAGAGAGATTCATGAAAATCCATGCATTTCAAGATTCTCCTTTACAAGCAGAACATGAATCATCAGCTGTCTTTCAGATATGGTCTTTCACTGGGCTGCAAACTTCAGTTGTAAAAGGTGAATTCTGCCCTCCATGTGACAATGCCAGAAACCGAACCGGTGTACTAGAGTGCATTTGGATGTCAATTCTGAACTCGCATGGGATTGCTAATACAACGGAGAGCTTCACATTCCCCTTCTGTGTACATTTGTGTGGAGGCAATGTTGGGCAAGGTGTTAAAATAGCGATTCTTCTCAATATCTCAGTTAGCTTTCTCTTCAGGCAGAGAGAGATTCATGAAAATCCATGCATTTCAAGATTCTCCTTTACAAACAGAACATGAATCATCAACTGTCTTTCAGATCTGGTCTTTCACTGGGCTGCAAACTTCAGTTGTAAAAGGTGAATTCTGCCCTCCCTGTGACAATGCCAGAAACCGAACCGGAGTACTAGAGTGCATTTGGATGTCAATTCTGAACTCGCATGGGATTCCTAATACAACGCACAACTTGACTTTCCCCTTCTGTGTACGTTTGCCAGGAGCCATGTTGGGCAAGGTGTTAAAATAGCGATTCTTCTCAATATCTCAGTTAGCCTTCTCTTCAGGCAGAGAGAGATTCATGAAAGTCCATGCATTTCAAGATTCTCCTTTACAACCAGAACATGAATCATCAACTGTCTTTCAGATCTGGTCTTTCACTGGGCTGCAAACTTGAGTTATAAAAGATGAATTCTGCCCTCCATGTGACAATGCCAGAAACCGAACCGGAGTTCTAGAGTGCATTTGGATGTCAATTCTGAACTCGCATGGGATTGCTAATACAACGGAGAGCTTGACATTCCCCTTCTGTGTACATTTGTGTGGAGGCAATGTTGGGCAAGGTGTTAAAATAGCGATTCTTCTCAATATCTCAGTTAGCTTTCTCTTCAGGCAGAGAGAGATTCATGAAAATCCATGCATTTCAAGATTCTCCTTTAAAAACAGAACAAGAATCATCAACTGTCTTTCAGATCTGGTCTTTCTCTGGGCTGCAAACTTCAGTTGTAAAAGGTGAATTCTGCCCTCCATGTGACAATGCCAGAAACCAAACCGGAGTACTAGAGTGCATTTGGATGTCAATTCTGAACTCGCATGTGATTGCTAATACAACGGAGAGCTTGACTTTCCCCTTCTGTGTACGTTTGTGTGGAGTCCATGGTGGGCAAGGTGTTAAAATCGCGATTCTTCTCAATATCTCAGTCAGCTTTCTCTTCAGGCAGAGAGAGATTCATGAAAATCCATGCATATCAAGATTCTCCTTTCCAACCAGAACATGAATCATCAACTGTCTTTCAGATCTGGTCTTTCACTGGGCTGCAAACTTGAGTTATAAAAGATGAATTCTGCCCTCCATGTGACAATGCCAGAAACCGAACCGGAGTTCTAGAGTGCATTTGGATGTCAATTCTGAACTCGCATGGGATTGCTAATACAACGCACAGCTTGACTTTCCCCTTCTGTGTACGTTTGTGTGGAGGCCATGTTGGGCAAGGTGTTAAAATGGCGATTCTTCTCAATATCTCAGTTAGCCTTCTCTTCAGGCAGAGAGAGATTCATGAAGATCCATGCATATCAAGATTCTCCTTTACAAACAGAACCTGAATCATCAACTGGCTTTCAGATCTGGTCTTTCACTGGGTTGCAAACTTGAGTTATAAAAGATGAATTCTGCCCTCCATGTGACAATGCCAGAAACCGAACCGGAGTACTAGAGTGCATTTGGATGTCAATTCTGAACTCGCATCGGATTGCTAATACAACGGAGAGCTTGACTTTCCCCTTCTGTGTACGTTTGTGTGGAGGCAATGTTGGGCAATGTGTTAAAATAGCGATTCCTCTCAATATCTGAGTTAGCTTTCTCTTCAGGCAGAGAGAGATTCATGAAAATCCATGCATTTCAAGATTCTCCTTTACAAGCAGAACATGAATCATCAGCTGTCTTTCAGATATGGTCTTTCACTGGGCTGCAAACTTCAGTTGTAAAAGGTGAATTCTGCCCTCCATGTGACAATGCCAGAAACCGAACCGGTGTACTAGAGTGCATTTGGATGTCAATTCTGAACTCGCATGTGATTGCTAATACAACGGAGAGCTTGACTTTCCCCTTCTGTGTACGTTTGTGTGGAGTCCATGGTGGGCAAGGTGTTAAAATCGCGATTCTTCTCAATATCTCAGTCAGCTTTCTCTTCAGGCAGAGAGAGATTCATGAAAATCCATGCATATCAAGATTCTCCTTTCCAACCAGAACATGAATCATCAACTGTCTTTCAGATCTGGTCTTTCACTGGGCTGCAAACTTGAGTTATAAAAGATGAATTCTGCCCTCCATGTGACAATGCCAGAAACCAAACCGGAGTACTAGAGTGCATTTGGATGTCAATTCTGAACTCGCATGGGATTGCTAATACAACGCACAGCTTGACTTTCCCCTTCTGTGTACGTTTGTGTGGAGGCCATGTTGGGCAAGGTGTTAAAATGGCGATTCTTCTCAATATCTCAGTTAGCCTTCTCTTCAGGCAGAGAGAGATTCATGAAGATCCATGCATATCAAGATTCTCCTTTACAAACAGAACCTGAATCATCAACTGGCTTTCAGATCTGGTCTTTCACTGGGTTGCAAACTTGAGTTATAAAAGATGAATTCTGCCCTCCATGTGACAATGCCAGAAACCGAACCGGAGTACTAGAGTGCATTTGGATGTCAATTCTGAACTCGCATCGGATTGCTAATACAACGGAGAGCTTGACTTTCCCCTTCTGTGTACGTTTGTGTGGAGGCAATGTTGGGCAAGGTGTTAAAATAGCGATTCCTCTCAATATCTCAGTTAGCTTTCTCTTCAGGCAGAGAGAGATTCATGAAAATCCATGCATTTCAAGATTCTCCTTTACAAGCAGAACATGAATCATCAGCTGTCTTTCAGATCTGGTCTTTCACTGGGCTGCAAACTTCAGTTGTAAAAGGTGAATTCTGCCCTCCATGTGACAATGCCAGAAACCGAACCGGTGTACTAGAGTGCATTTGGATGTCAATTCTGAACTCGCATGGGATTGCTAATACAACGGAGAACTTCACATTCCCCTTCTGTGTACATTTGTGTGGAGGCAATGTTGGGCAAGGTGTTAAAATAGCGATTCTTCTCAATATCTCAGTTAGCTTTCTCTTCAGGCAGAGAGAGATTCATGAAAATCCATGCATATCAAGATTCTCCTTTCCAACCAGAACATGAATCATCAACTGTCTTTCAGATCTGGTCTTTCACTGGGCTGCAAACTTGAGTTATAAAAGATGAATTCTGCCCTCCATGTGACAATGCCAGAAACCGAACCGGAGTACTAGAGTGCATTTGGATGTCAATTCTGAACTCGCATGGGATTGCTAATACAACGCACAGCTTGACTTTCCCCTTCTGTGTACGTTTGTGTGGAGGCCATGTTGGGCAAGGTGTTAAAATGGCGATTCTTCTCAATATCTCAGTTAGCCTTCTCTTCAGGCAGAGAGAGATTCATGAAGATCCATGCATATCAAGATTCTCCTTTACAAACAGAACCTGAATCATCAACTGGCTTTCAGATCTGGTCTTTCACTGGGCTGCAAACTTGAGTTATAAAAGATGAATTCTGCCCTCCATGTGACAATGCCAGAAACCGAACCGGAGTACTAGAGTGCATTTGGATGTCAATTCTGAACTCGCATGGGATTGCTAATACAACGGAGAGTTTCACATTCCCCTTCTGTGTACATTTGTGTGGAGGCAATGTTGGGCAAGGTGTTAAAATAGCGATTCTTCTCAATATCTCAGTTAGCTTTCTCTTCAGGCAGAGAGAGATTCATGAAAATCCATGCATTTCAAGATTCTCCTTTACAAACAGAACATGAATCATCAACTGTCTTTCAGATCTGGTCTTTCACTGGGCTGCAAACTTCAGTTGTAAAAGGTGAATTCTGCCCTCCCTGTGACAATGCCAGAAACCGAACCGGAGTACTAGAGTGCATTTGGATGTCAATTCTGAACTCGCATGGGATTCCTAATACAACGCACAACTTGACTTTCCCCTTCTGTGTACGTTTGCCAGGAGCCATGTTGGGCAAGGTGTTAAAATAGCGATTCTTCTCAATATCTCAGTTAGCCTTCTCTTCAGGCAGAGAGAGATTCATGAAAGTCCATGCATTTCAAGATTCTCCTTTACAACCAGAACATGAATCATCAACTGTCTTTCAGATCTGGTCTTTCACTGGGCTGCAAACTTGAGTTATAAAAGATGAATTCTGCCCTCCATGTGACAATGCCAGAAACCGAACCGGAGTTCTAGAGTGCATTTGGATGTCAATTCTGAACTCGCATGGGATTGCTAATACAACGGAGAGCTTGACATTCCCCTTCTGTGTACATTTGTGTGGAGGCAATGTTGGGCAAGGTGTTAAAATAGCGATTCTTCTCAATATCTCAGTTAGCTTTCTCTTCAGGCAGAGAGAGATTCATGAAAATCCATGCATTTCAAGATTCTCCTTTACAAACAGAACATGAATCATCAACTGTCTTTCAGATCTGGTCTTTCTCTGGGCTGCAAACTTCAGTTGTAAAAGGTGAATTCTGCCCTCCATGTGACAATGCCAGAAACCAAACCGGAGTACTAGAGTGCATTTGGATGTCAATTCTGAACTCGCATGTGATTGCTAATACAACGGAGAGCTTGACTTTCCCCTTCTGTGTACGTTTGTGTGGAGTCCATGGTGGGCAAGGTGTTAAAATCGCGATTCTTCTCAATATCTCAGTCAGCTTTCTCTTCAGGCAGAGAGAGATTCATGAAAATCCATGCATATCAAGATTCTCCTTTCCAACCAGAACATGAATCATCAACTGTCTTTCAGATCTGGTCTTTCACTGGGCTGCAAACTTGAGTTATAAAAGATGAATTCTGCCCTCCATGTGACAATGCCAGAAACCGAACCGGAGTACTAGAGTGCATTTGGATGTCAATTCTGAACTCGCATGGGATTGCTAATACAACGCACAGCTTGACTTTCCCCTTCTGTGTACGTTTGTGTGGAGGCCATGTTGGGCAAGGTGTTAAAATGGCGATTCTTCTCAATATCTCAGTTAGCCTTCTCTTCAGGCAGAGAGAGATTCATGAAGATCCATGCATATCAAGATTCTCCTTTACAAACAGAACCTGAATCATCAACTGGCTTTCAGATCTGGTCTTTCACTGGGTTGCAAACTTGACTTATAAAAGATGAATTCTGCCCTCCATGTGACAATGCCAGAAACCGAACCGGAGTACTAGAGTGCATTTGGATGTCAATTCTGAACTCGCATCGGATTGCTAATACAACGGAGAGCTTGACTTTCCCCTTCTGTGTACGTTTGTGTGGAGGCAATGTTGGGCAAGGTGTTAAAATAGCGATTCCTCTCAATATCTCAGTTAGCTTTCTCTTCAGGCAGAGAGAGATTCATGAAAATCCATGCATTTCAAGATTCTCCTTTACAAGCAGAACATGAATCATCAGCTGTCTTTCAGATATGGTCTTTCACTGGGCTGCAAACTTCAGTTGTAAAAGGTGAATTCTGCCCTCCATGTGACAATGCCAGAAACCGAACCGGTGTACTAGAGTGCATTTGGATGTCAATTCTGAACTCGCATGGGATTGCTAATACAACGGAGAGCTTCACATTCCCCTTCTGTGTACATTTGTGTGGAGGCAATGTTGGGCAAGGTGTTAAAATAGCGATTCTTCTCAATATCTCAGTTAGCTTTCTCTTCAGGCAGAGAGAGATTCATGAAAATCCATGCATTTCAAGATTCTCCTTTACAAACAGAACATGAATCATCAACTGTCTTTCAGATCTGGTCTTTCACTGGGCTGCAAACTTCAGTTGTAAAAGGTGAATTCTGCCCTCCCTGTGACAATGCCAGAAACCGAACCGGAGTACTAGAGTGCATTTGGATGTCAATTCTGAACTCGCATGGGATTCCTAATACAACGCACAACTTGACTTTCCCCTTCTGTGTACGTTTGCCAGGAGCCATGTTGGGCAAGGTGTTAAAATAGCGATTCTTCTCAATATCTCAGTTAGCCTTCTCTTCAGGCAGAGAGAGATTCATGAAAGTCCATGCATTTCAAGATTCTCCTTTACAACCAGAACATGAATCATCAACTGTCTTTCAGATCTGGTCTTTCACTGGGCTGCAAACTTGAGTTATAAAAGATGAATTCTGCCCTCCATGTGACAATGCCAGAAACCGAACCGGAGTTCTAGAGTGCATTTGGATGTCAATTCTGAACTCGCATGGGATTGCTAATACAACGGAGAGCTTGACATTCCCCTTCTGTGTACATTTGTGTGGAGGCAATGTTGGGCAAGGTGTTAAAATAGCGATTCTTCTCAATATCTCAGTTAGCTTTCTCTTCAGGCAGAGAGAGATTCATGAAAATCCATGCATTTCAAGATTCTCCTTTAAAAACAGAACAAGAATCATCAACTGTCTTTCAGATCTGGTCTTTCTCTGGGCTGCAAACTTCAGTTGTAAAAGGTGAATTCTGCCCTCCATGTGACAATGCCAGAAACCAAACCGGAGTACTAGAGTGCATTTGGATGTCAATTCTGAACTCGCATGTGATTGCTAATACAACGGAGAGCTTGACTTTCCCCTTCTGTGTACGTTTGTGTGGAGTCCATGGTGGGCAAGGTGTTAAAATCGCGATTCTTCTCAATATCTCAGTCAGCTTTCTCTTCAGGCAGAGAGAGATTCATGAAAATCCATGCATATCAAGATTCTCCTTTCCAACCAGAACATGAATCATCAACTGTCTTTCAGATCTGGTCTTTCACTGGGCTGCAAACTTGAGTTATAAAAGATGAATTCTGCCCTCCATGTGACAATGCCAGAAACCGAACCGGAGTTCTAGAGTGCATTTGGATGTCAATTCTGAACTCGCATGGGATTGCTAATACAACGCACAGCTTGACTTTCCCCTTCTGTGTACGTTTGTGTGGAGGCCATGTTGGGCAAGGTGTTAAAATGGCGATTCTTCTCAATATCTCAGTTAGCCTTCTCTTCAGGCAGAGAGAGATTCATGAAGATCCATGCATATCAAGATTCTCCTTTACAAACAGAACCTGAATCATCAACTGGCTTTCAGATCTGGTCTTTCACTGGGTTGCAAACTTGAGTTATAAAAGATGAATTCTGCCCTCCATGTGACAATGCCAGAAACCGAACCGGAGTACTAGAGTGCATTTGGATGTCAATTCTGAACTCGCATCGGATTGCTAATACAACGGAGAGCTTGACTTTCCCCTTCTGTGTACGTTTGTGTGGAGGCAATGTTGGGCAATGTGTTAAAATAGCGATTCCTCTCAATATCTGAGTTAGCTTTCTCTTCAGGCAGAGAGAGATTCATGAAAATCCATGCATTTCAAGATTCTCCTTTACAAGCAGAACATGAATCATCAGCTGTCTTTCAGATATGGTCTTTCACTGGGCTGCAAACTTCAGTTGTAAAAGGTGAATTCTGCCCTCCATGTGACAATGCCAGAAACCGAACCGGTGTACTAGAGTGCATTTGGATGTCAATTCTGAACTCGCATGTGATTGCTAATACAACGGAGAGCTTGACTTTCCCCTTCTGTGTACGTTTGTGTGGAGTCCATGGTGGGCAAGGTGTTAAAATCGCGATTCTTCTCAATATCTCAGTCAGCTTTCTCTTCAGGCAGAGAGAGATTCATGAAAATCCATGCATATCAAGATTCTCCTTTCCAACCAGAACATGAATCATCAACTGTCTTTCAGATCTGGTCTTTCACTGGGCTGCAAACTTGAGTTATAAAAGATGAATTCTGCCCTCCATGTGACAATGCCAGAAACCAAACCGGAGTACTAGAGTGCATTTGGATGTCAATTCTGAACTCGCATGGGATTGCTAATACAACGCACAGCTTGACTTTCCCCTTCTGTGTACGTTTGTGTGGAGGCCATGTTGGGCAAGGTGTTAAAATGGCGATTCTTCTCAATATCTCAGTTAGCCTTCTCTTCAGGCAGAGAGAGATTCATGAAGATCCATGCATATCAAGATTCTCCTTTACAAACAGAACCTGAATCATCAACTGGCTTTCAGATCTGGTCTTTCACTGGGTTGCAAACTTGAGTTATAAAAGATGAATTCTGCCCTCCATGTGACAATGCCAGAAACCGAACCGGAGTACTAGAGTGCATTTGGATGTCAATTCTGAACTCGCATCGGATTGCTAATACAACGGAGAGCTTGACTTTCCCCTTCTGTGTACGTTTGTGTGGAGGCAATGTTGGGCAAGGTGTTAAAATAGCGATTCCTCTCAATATCTCAGTTAGCTTTCTCTTCAGGCAGAGAGAGATTCATGAAAATCCATGCATTTCAAGATTCTCCTTTACAAGCAGAACATGAATCATCAGCTGTCTTTCAGATCTGGTCTTTCACTGGGCTGCAAACTTCAGTTGTAAAAGGTGAATTCTGCCCTCCATGTGACAATGCCAGAAACCGAACCGGTGTACTAGAGTGCATTTGGATGTCAATTCTGAACTCGCATGGGATTGCTAATACAACGGAGAACTTCACATTCCCCTTCTGTGTACATTTGTGTGGAGGCAATGTTGGGCAAGGTGTTAAAATAGCGATTCTTCTCAATATCTCAGTTAGCTTTCTCTTCAGGCAGAGAGAGATTCATGAAAATCCATGCATATCAAGATTCTCCTTTCCAACCAGAACATGAATCATCAACTGTCTTTCAGATCTGGTCTTTCACTGGGCTGCAAACTTGAGTTATAAAAGATGAATTCTGCCCTCCATGTGACAATGCCAGAAACCGAACCGGAGTACTAGAGTGCATTTGGATGTCAATTCTGAACTCGCATGGGATTGCTAATACAACGCACAGCTTGACTTTCCCCTTCTGTGTACGTTTGTGTGGAGGCCATGTTGGGCAAGGTGTTAAAATGGCGATTCTTCTCAATATCTCAGTTAGCCTTCTCTTCAGGCAGAGAGAGATTCATGAAGATCCATGCATATCAAGATTCTCCTTTACAAACAGAACCTGAATCATCAACTGGCTTTCAGATCTGGTCTTTCACTGGGCTGCAAACTTGAGTTATAAAAGATGAATTCTGCCCTCCATGTGACAATGCCAGAAACCGAACCGGAGTACTAGAGTGCATTTGGATGTCAATTCTGAACTCGCATGGGATTGCTAATACAACGGAGAGTTTCACATTCCCCTTCTGTGTACATTTGTGTGGAGGCAATGTTGGGCAAGGTGTTAAAATAGCGATTCTTCTCAATATCTCAGTTAGCTTTCTCTTCAGGCAGAGAGAGATTCATGAAAATCCATGCATTTCAAGATTCTCCTTTACAAACAGAACATGAATCATCAACTGTCTTTCAGATCTGGTCTTTCACTGGGCTGCAAACTTCAGTTGTAAAAGGTGAATTCTGCCCTCCCTGTGACAATGCCAGAAACCGAACCGGAGTACTAGAGTTCATTTGGATGTCAATTCTGAACTCGCATGGGATTCCTAATACAACGCACAACTTGACTTTCCCCTTCTGTGTACGTTTGCCAGGAGCCATGTTGGGCAAGGTGTTAAAATAGCGATTCTTCTCAATATCTCAGTTAGCCTTCTCTTCAGGCAGAGAGAGATTCATGAAAGTCCATGCATTTCAAGATTCTCCTTTACAACCAGAACATGAATCATCAACTGTCTTTCAGATCTGGTCTTTCACTGGGCTGCAAACTTGAGTTATAAAAGATGAATTCTGCCCTCCATGTGACAATGCCAGAAACCGAACCGGAGTTCTAGAGTGCATTTGGATGTCAATTCTGAACTCGCATGGGATTGCTAATACAACGGAGAGCTTGACATTCCCCTTCTGTGTACATTTGTGTGGAGGCCATGTTGGGCAAGGTGTTAAAATGGCGATTCTTCTCAATATCTCAGTTAGCCTTCTCTTCAGGCAGAGAGAGATTCATGACGATCCATGCATATCAAGATTCTCCTTTACAAACAGAACCTGAATCATCAACTGGCTTTCAGATCTGGTCTTTCACTGGGCTGCAAACTTGAGTTATAAAAGATGAATTCTGCCCTCCATGTGACAATGCCAGAAACCGAACCGGAGTACTAGAGTGCATTTGGATGTCAATTCTGAACTCGCATGGGATTGCTAATACAACGGAGAGTTTCACATTCCCCTTCTGTGTACATTTGTGTGGAGGCAATGTTGGGCAAGGTGTTAAAATAGCGATTCTTCTCAATATCTCAGTTAGCTTTCTCTTCAGGCAGAGAGAGATTCATGAAAATCCATGCATTTCAAGATTCTCCTTTACAAACAGAACATGAATCATCAACTGTCTTTCAGATCTGGTCTTTCACTGGGCTGCAAACTTCAGTTGTAAAAGGTGAATTCTGCCCTCCCTGTGACAATGCCAGAAACCGAACCGGAGTACTAGAGTGCATTTGGATGTCAATTCTGAACTCGCATGGGATTCCTAATACAACGCACAACTTGACTTTCCCCTTCTGTGTACGTTTGCCAGGAGCCATGTTGGGCAAGGTGTTAAAATAGCGATTCTTCTCAATATCTCAGTTAGCCTTCTCTTCAGGCAGAGAGAGATTCATGAAAGTCCATGCATTTCAAGATTCTCCTTTACAACCAGAACATGAATCATCAACTGTCTTTCAGATCTGGTCTTTCACTGGGCTGCAAACTTGAGTTATAAAAGATGAATTCTGCCCTCCATGTGACAATGCCAGAAACCGAACCGGAGTTCTAGAGTGCATTTGGATGTCAATTCTGAACTCGCATGGGATTGCTAATACAACGGAGAGCTTGACATTCCCCTTCTGTGTACATTTGTGTGGAGGCAATGTTGGGCAAGGTGTTAAAATAGCGATTCTTCTCAATATCTCAGTTAGCTTTCTCTTCAGGCAGAGAGAGATTCATGAAAATCCATGCATTTCAAGATTCTCCTTTACAAACAGAACATGAATCATCAACTGTCTTTCAGATCTGGTCTTTCTCTGGGCTGCAAACTTCAGTTGTAAAAGGTGAATTCTGCCCTCCATGTGACAATGCCAGAAACCAAACCGGAGTACTAGAGTGCATTTGGATGTCAATTCTGAACTCGCATGTGATTGCTAATACAACGGAGAGCTTGACTTTCCCCTTCTGTGTACGTTTGTGTGGAGTCCATGGTGGGCAAGGTGTTAAAATCGCGATTCTTCTCAATATCTCAGTCAGCTTTCTCTTCAGGCAGAGAGAGATTCATGAAAATCCATGCATATCAAGATTCTCCTTTCCAACCAGAACATGAATCATCAACTGTCTTTCAGATCTGGTCTTTCACTGGGCTGCAAACTTGAGTTATAAAAGATGAATTCTGCCCTCCATGTGACAATGCCAGAAACCGAACCGGAGTACTAGAGTGCATTTGGATGTCAATTCTGAACTCGCATGGGATTGCTAATACAACGCACAGCTTGACTTTCCCCTTCTGTGTACGTTTGTGTGGAGGCCATGTTGGGCAAGGTGTTAAAATGGCGATTCTTCTCAATATCTCAGTTAGCCTTCTCTTCAGGCAGAGAGAGATTCATGAAGATCCATGCATATCAAGATTCTCCTTTACAAACAGAACCTGAATCATCAACTGGCTTTCAGATCTGGTCTTTCACTGGGTTGCAAACTTGACTTATAAAAGATGAATTCTGCCCTCCATGTGACAATGCCAGAAACCGAACCGGAGTACTAGAGTGCATTTGGATGTCAATTCTGAACTCGCATCGGATTGCTAATACAACGGAGAGCTTGACTTTCCCCTTCTGTGTACGTTTGTGTGGAGGCAATGTTGGGCAAGGTGTTAAAATAGCGATTCCTCTCAATATCTCAGTTAGCTTTCTCTTCAGGCAGAGAGAGATTCATGAAAATCCATGCATTTCAAGATTCTCCTTTACAAGCAGAACATGAATCATCAGCTGTCTTTCAGATATGGTCTTTCACTGGGCTGCAAACTTCAGTTGTAAAAGGTGAATTCTGCCCTCCATGTGACAATGCCAGAAACCGAACCGGTGTACTAGAGTGCATTTGGATGTCAATTCTGAACTCGCATGGGATTGCTAATACAACGGAGAGCTTGACTTTCCCCTTCTGTGTACGTTTGTGTGGAGTCCATGGTGGGCAAGGTGTTAAAATCGCGATTCTTCTCAATATCTCAGTCAGCTTTCTCTTCAGGCAGAGAGAGATTCATGAAAATCCATGCATATCAAGATTCTCCTTTCCAACCAGAACATGAATCATCAACTGTCTTTCAGATCTGGTCTTTCACTGGGCTGCAAACTTGAGTTATAAAAGATGAATTCTGCCCTCCATGTGACAATGCCAGAAACCGAACCGGAGTACTAGAGTGCATTTGGATGTCAATTCTGAACTCGCATGTGATTGCTAATACAACGGAGAGCTTGACTTTCGCCTTCTGTGTACGTTTGTGTGGAGGCCATGTTGGGCAAGGTGTTAAAATGGCGATTCTTCTCAATATCTCAGTTAGCCTTCTCTTCAGGCAGAGAGAGATTCATGAAGATCCATGCATATCAAGATTCTCCTTTACAAACAGAACCTGAATCATCAACTGGCTTTCAGATCTGGTCTTTCACTGGGTTGCAAACTTGAGTTATAAAAGATGAATTCTGCCCTCCATGTGACAATGCCAGAAACCGAACCGGAGTACTAGAGTGCATTTGGATGTCAATTCTGAACTCGCATCGGATTGCTAATACAACGGAGAGCTTGACTTTCCCCTTCTGTGTACGTTTGTGTGGAGGCAATGTTGGGCAAGGTGTTAAAATAGCGATTCCTCTCAATATCTCAGTTAGCTTTCTCTTCAGGCAGAGAGAGATTCATGAAAATCCATGCATTTCAAGATTCTCCTTTACAAACAGAACATGAATCATCAACTGTCTTTCAGATCTGGTCTTTCACTGGGCTGCAAACTTCAGTTGTAAAAGGTGAATTCTGCCCTCCATGTGACAATGCCAGAAACCGAACCGGAGTACTAGAGTGCATTTGGATGTCAATTCTGAACTCGCATGGGATTCCTAATACAACGCACAACTTGACTTTCCCCTTCTGTGTACGTTTGCCAGGAGCCATGTTGGGCAAGGTGTTAAAATAGCGATTCTTCTCAATATCTCAGTTAGCCTTCTCTTCAGGCAGAGAGAGATTCATGAAAGTCCATGCATTTCAAGATTCTCCTTTACAACCAGAACATGAATCATCAACTGTCTTTCAGATCTGGTCTTTCACTGGGCTACAAACTTGAGTTATAAAAGATGAATTCTGCCCTCCATGTGACAATGCCAGAAACCGAACCGGAGTTCTAGAGTGCATTTGGATGTCAATTCTGAACTCGCATGGGATTGCTAATACAACGGAGAGCTTGACTTTCCCCTTCTGTGTACGTTTGTGTGGAGTCCATGGTGGGCAAGGTGTTAAAATCGCGATTCTTCTCAATATCTCAGTCAGCTTTCTCTTCAGGCAGAGAGAGATTCATGAAAATCCATGCATATCAAGATTCTCCTTTACAACCAGAACATGAATCATCAACTGTCTTTCAGATCTGGTCTTTCACTGGGCTACAAACTTGAGTTATAAAAGATGAATTCTGCCCTCCATGTGACAATGCCAGAAACCGAACCGGAGTACTAGAGTGCATTTGGATGTCAATTCTGAACTCGCATGTGATTGCTAATACAACGGAGAGCTTGACTTTCGCCTTCTGTGTACGTTTGTGTGGAGGCCATGTTGGGCAAGGTGTTAAAATGGCGATTCTTCTCAATATCTCAGTTAGCCTTCTCTTCAGGCAGAGAGAGATTCATGAAGATCCATGCATATCAAGATTCTCCTTTACAAACAGAACCTGAATCATCAACTGGCTTTCAGATCTGGTCTTTCACTGGGTTGCAAACTTGAGTTATAAAAGATGAATTCTGCCCTCCATGTGACAATGCCAGAAACCGAACCGGAGTACTAGAGTGCATTTGGATGTCAATTCTGAACTCGCATCGGATTGCTAATACAACGGAGAGCTTCACATTCCCCTTCTGTGTACATTTGTGTGGAGGCAATGTTGGGCAAGGTGTTAAAATAGCGATTCTTCTCAATATCTCAGTTAGCTTTCTCTTCAGGCAGAGAGAGATTCATGAAAATCCATGCATTTCAAGATTCTCCTTTACAAACAGAACATGAATCATCAACTGTCTTTCAGATCTGGTCTTTCACTGGGCTGCAAACTTCAGTTGTAAAAGGTGAATTCTGCCCTCCATGTGACAATGCCAGAAACCGAACCGGAGTACTAGAGTGCATTTGGATGTCAATTCTGAACTCGCATGGGATTCCTAATACAACGCACAACTTGACTTTCCCCTTCTGTGTACGTTTGCCAGGAGCCATGTTGGGCAAAGTGTTAAAATAGCGATTCTTCTCAATATCTCAGTTAGCCTTCTCTTCAGGCAGAGAGAGATTCATGAAAGTCCATGCATTTCAATATTCTCCTTTACAACCAGAACATGAATCATCAACTGTCTTTCAGATCTGGTCTTTCACTGGGCTGCAAACTTGAGATATAAAAGATGAATTCTGCCCTCCATGTGACAATGCCAGAAACCGACCCGGAGTACTAGAGTGCATTTGGATGTCAATTCTGAACTCGCATGGGATTGCTAATACAACGCACAGCTTGACTTTCCCCTTCTGTGTACGTTTGTGTGTAGACCATGGTGGGCAAGGTGTTAACATCGCGATTCTTCTCAATATCTCAGTTAGCTTTCTCTTCAGGCAGAGAGAGATTCATGAAAATCCATGCATTTCAAGATTCTCCTTTACAACCAGAACATGAATCATCAACTGTCTTTCAGATCTGGTCTTTCACTGGGCTGCAAACTTGAGTTATAAAAGGTGAATTCTGCCCTCCATGTGACAATGCCAGAAACCGAACCGGTGTACTAGAGTGCATTTGGATGTCAATTCTGAACTCGCATGGGATTGCTAATACAACGGAGAGCTTGACATTCCCCTTCTGTGTACATTTGTGTGGAGGCAATGTTGGGCAAGGTGTTAAAATAGCGATTCTTCTCAATATCTCAGTTAGCCTTCTCTTCAGGCAGAGAGAGATTCATGAAAATCCATGCATTTCAAGGTTCTCCTTTACAACCAGAACATGAATCATCAACTGTCTTTCAGATGTGGTCTTTCACTTGGCTGCAAACTTGAGTTATGAAAGGTGAATTCTGCCTTCCCATTCATAGGGGTCATAGGAGTTGCTGAGAGGAGGCCTCCATGTGACGATGTGAGAAACCGAACCGGTGTCATAGAGTGCATTTGGATGTCAATTCTGAACTCGCATGGGATTGCTAATACAACGCACAACTTGACTTTCCCCTTCTGTGTACGTTTGCCTGGAGCCATGTTGGGCAAGGTGTTAAAATGGAGATTCTTCTCAATATCTCAGTTAGCCTTCTCTTCAGGCAGAGAGAAATTCATGAAGATCCATGCATATCAAGATTCTCCTTTACAAACAGAACATGAATCATCAACTGTCTTTCAGATCTGGTCTTTCACTGGGCTGCAAACTTGAGTTATAAAAGATGAATTCTGCCCTCCATGTGACAATGCCAGAAACCGACCCGGAGTACTAGAGTGCATTTGGATGTCAATTCTGAACTCGCATGGGATTGCTAATACAACGCACAGCTTGACTTTCCCCTTCTGTGTACGTTTGTGTGTAGACCATGGTGGGCAAGGTGTTAACATCGCGATTCTTCTCAATATCTCAGTTAGCTTTCTCTTCAGGCAGAGAGAGATTCATGAAAATCCATGCATTTCAAGATTCTCCTTTACAACCAGAACATGAATCATCAACTGTCTTTCAGATCTGGTCTTTCACTGGGCTGCAAACTTGAGTTATAAAAGGTGAATTCTGCCCTCCATGTGACAATGCCAGAAACCGAACCGGTGTACTAGAGTGCGTTTGGATGTCAATTCTGAACTCGCATGGGATTGCTAATACAACGGAGAGCTTGACATTCCCCTTCTGTGTACATTTGTCTGGAGGCAATGTTGGGCAAGGTGTTAAAATAGCGATTCTTCTCAATATCTCAGTTAGCCTTCTCTTCAGGCAGAGAGAGATTCATGAAAATCCATGCATTTCAAGGTTCTCCTTTACAACCAGAACATGAATCATCAACTGTCTTTCAGATGTGGTCTTTCACTTGGCTGCAAACTTGAGTTATGAAAGGTGAATTCTGCCTTCCCATTCATAGGGGTCATAGGAGTTGCTGAGAGGAGGCCTCCATGTGACGATGTGAGAAACCGAACCGGTGTCATAGAGTGCATTTGGATGTCAATTCTGAACTCGCATGGGATTGCTAATACAACGCACAACTTGACTTTCCCCTTCTGTGTACGTTTGCCTGGAGCCATGTTGGGCAAGGTGTTAAAATGGAGATTCTTCTCAATATCTCAGTTAGCCTTCTCTTCAGGCAGAGAGAAATTCATGAAGATCCATGCATATCAAGATTCTCCTTTACAAACAGAACATGAATCATCAACTGTCTTTCAGATCTGGTCTTTCACTGGGCTGCAAACTTGAGTTATAAAAGATGAATTCTGCCCTCCATGTGACAATGCCAGAAACCGACCCGGAGTACTAGAGTGCATTTGGATGTCAATTCTGAACTCGCATGGGATTGCTAATACAACGCACAGCTTGACTTTCCCCTTCTGTGTACGTTTGTGTGTAGACCATGGTGGGCAAGGTGTTAACATCGCGATTCTTCTCAATATCTCAGTTAGCTTTCTCTTCAGGCAGAGAGAGATTCATGAAAATCCATGCATTTCAAGATTCTCCTTTCCAACCAGAACATGAATCATCAACTGTCTTTCAGATCTGGTCTTTCACTGGGCTGCAAACTTGAGTTATAAAAGGTGAATTCTGCCCTCGATGTGACAATGCCAGAAACCGAACCGGTGTACTAGAGTGCATTTGGATGTCAATTCTGAACTCGCATGGGATTGCTAATACAACGGAGAGCTTGACATTCCCCTTCTGTGTACATTTGTGTGGAGGCAATGTTGGGCAAGGTGTTAAAATAGCGATTCTTCTCAATATCTCAGTTAGCCTTCTCTTCAGGCAGAGAGAGATTCATGAAAATCCATGCATTTCAAGGTTCTCCTTTACAACCAGAACATGAATCATCAACTGTCTTTCAGATGTGGTCTTTCACTTGGCTGCAAACTTGAGTTATAAAAGGTGAATTCTGCCTTCCCATTCATAGGGGTCATAGGAGTTGCTGAGAGGAGGCCTCCATGTGACGATGTGAGAAACCGAACCGGTGTCATAGAGTGCATTTGGATGTCAATTCTGAACTCGCATGGGATTGCTAATACAACGCACAACTTGACTTTCCCCTTCTGTGTACGTTTGCCTGGAGCCATGTTGGGCAAGGTGTTAAAATGGAGATTCTTCTCAATATCTCAGTTAGCCTTCTCTTCAGGCAGAGAGAAATTCATGAAGATCCATGCATATCAAGATTCTCCTTTACAAACAGAACATGAATCATCAACTGTCTTTCAGATCTGGTCTTTCACTGGGCTGCAAACTTGAGTTATAAAAGATGAATTCTGCCCTCCATGTGACAATGCCAGAAACCGACCCGGAGTACTAGAGTGCATTTGGATGTCAATTCTGAACTCGCATGGGATTGCTAATACAACGCACAGCTTGACTTTCCCCTTCTGTGTACGTTTGTGTGTAGACCATGGTGGGCAAGGTGTTAACATCGCGATTCTTCTCAATATCTCAGTTAGCTTTCTCTTCAGGCAGAGAGAGATTCATGAAAATCCATGCATTTCAAGATTCTCCTTTACAACCAGAACATGAATCATCAACTGTCTTTCAGATCTGGTCTTTCACTGGGCTGCAAACTTGAGTTATAAAAGGTGAATTCTGCCCTCCATGTGACAATGCCAGAAACCGAACCGGTGTACTAGAGTGCGTTTGGATGTCAATTCTGAACTCGCATGGGATTGCTAATACAACGGAGAGCTTGACATTCCCCTTCTGTGTACATTTGTCTGGAGGCAATGTTGGGCAAGGTGTTAAAATAGCGATTCTTCTCAATATCTCAGTTAGCCTTCTCTTCAGGCAGAGAGAGATTCATGAAAATCCATGCATTTCAAGGTTCTCCTTTACAACCAGAACATGAATCATCAACTGTCTTTCAGATGTGGTCTTTCACTTGGCTGCAAACTTGAGTTATGAAAGGTGAATTCTGCCTTCCCATTCATAGGGGTCATAGGAGTTGCTGAGAGGAGGCCTCCATGTGACGATGTGAGAAACCGAACCGGTGTCATAGAGTGCATTTGGATGTCAATTCTGAACTCGCATGGGATTGCTAATACAACGCACAACTTGACTTTCCCCTTCTGTGTACGTTTGCCTGGAGCCATGTTGGGCAAGGTGTTAAAATGGAGATTCTTCTCAATATCTCAGTTAGCCTTCTCTTCAGGCAGAGAGAAATTCATGAAGATCCATGCATATCAAGATTCTCCTTTACAAACAGAACATGAATCATCAACTGTCTTTCAGATCTGGTCTTTCACTGGGCTGCAAACTTGAGTTATAAAAGATGAATTCTGCCCTCCATGTGACAATGCCAGAAACCGACCCGGAGTACTAGAGTGCATTTGGATGTCAATTCTGAACTCGCATGGGATTGCTAATACAACGCACAGCTTGACTTTCCCCTTCTGTGTACGTTTGTGTGTAGACCATGGTGGGCAAGGTGTTAACATCGCGATTCTTCTCAATATCTCAGTTAGCTTTCTCTTCAGGCAGAGAGAGATTCATGAAAATCCATGCATTTCAAGATTCTCCTTTACAACCAGAACATGAATCATCAACTGTCTTTCAGATCTGGTCTTTCACTGGGCTGCAAACTTGAGTTATAAAAGGTGAATTCTGCCCTCCATGTGACAATGCCAGAAACCGAACCGGTGTACTAGAGTGCGTTTGGATGTCAATTCTGAACTCGCATGGGATTGCTAATACAACGGAGAGCTTGACATTCCCCTTCTGTGTACATTTGTCTGGAGGCAATGTTGGGCAAGGTGTTAAAATAGCGATTCTTCTCAATATCTCAGTTAGCCTTCTCTTCAGGCAGAGAGAGATTCATGAAAATCCATGCATTTCAAGGTTCTCCTTTACAACCAGAACATGAATCATCAACTGTCTTTCAGATGTGGTCTTTCACTTGGCTGCAAACTTGAGTTATGAAAGGTGAATTCTGCCTTCCCATTCATAGGGGTCATAGGAGTTGCTGAGAGGAGGCCTCCATGTGACGATGTGAGAAACCGAACCGGTGTCATAGAGTGCATTTGGATGTCAATTCTGAACTCGCATGGGATTGCTAATACAACGCACAACTTGACTTTCCCCTTCTGTGTACGTTTGCCTGGAGCCATGTTGGGCAAGGTGTTAAAATGGAGATTCTTCTCAATATCTCAGTTAGCCTTCTCTTCAGGCAGAGAGAAATTCATGAAGATCCATGCATATCAAGATTCTCCTTTACAAACAGAACATGAATCATCAACTGTCTTTCAGATCTGGTCTTTCACTGGGCTGCAAACTTGAGTTATAAAAGATGAATTCTGCCCTCCATGTGACAATGCCAGAAACCGACCCGGAGTACTAGAGTGCATTTGGATGTCAATTCTGAACTCGCATGGGATTGCTAATACAACGCACAGCTTGACTTTCCCCTTCTGTGTACGTTTGTGTGTAGACCATGGTGGGCAAGGTGTTAACATCGCGATTCTTCTCAATATCTCAGTTAGCTTTCTCTTCAGGCAGAGAGAGATTCATGAAAATCCATGCATTTCAAGATTCTCCTTTACAACCAGAACATGAATCATCAACTGTCTTTCAGATCTGGTCTTTCACTGGGCTGCAAACTTGAGTTATAAAAGGTGAATTCTGCCCTCCATGTGACAATGCCAGAAACCGAACCGGTGTACTAGAGTGCGTTTGGATGTCAATTCTGAACTCGCATGGGATTGCTAATACAACGGAGAGCTTGACATTCCCCTTCTGTGTACATTTGTGTGGAGGCAATGTTGGGCAAGGTGTTAAAATAGCGATTCTTCTCAATATCTCAGTTAGCCTTCTCTTCAGGCAGAGAGAGATTCATGAAAATCCATGCATTTCAAGGTTCTCCTTTACAACCAGAACATGAATCATCAACTGTCTTTCAGATGTGGTCTTTCACTTGGCTGCAAACTTGAGTTATAAAAGATGAATTCTGCCCTCCATGTGACAATGCCAGAAACCGACCCGGAGTACTAGAGTGCATTTGGATGTCAATTCTGAACTCGCATGGGATTGCTAATACAACGCACAGCTTGACTTTCCCCTTCTGTGTACGTTTGTGTGTAGACCATGGTGGGCAAGGTGTTAACATCGCGATTCTTCTCAATATCTCAGTTAGCTTTCTCTTCAGGCAGAGAGAGATTCATGAAAATCCATGCATTTCAAGATTCTCCTTTACAACCAGAACATGAATCATCAACTGTCTTTCAGATCTGGTCTTTCACTGGGCTGCAAACTTGAGTTATAAAAGGTGAATTCTGCCCTCCATGTGACAATGCCAGAAACCGAACCGGTGTACTAGAGTGCGTTTGGATGTCAATTCTGAACTCGCATGGGATTGCTAATACAACGGAGAGCTTGACATTCCCCTTCTGTGTACATTTGTCTGGAGGCAATGTTGGGCAAGGTGTTAAAATAGCGATTCTTCTCAATATCTCAGTTAGCCTTCTCTTCAGGCAGAGAGAGATTCATGAAAGTCCATGCATTTCAAGATTCTCCTTTACAACCAGAACATGAATCATCAACTGTCTTTCAGATCTGGTCTTTCACTTGGCTGCAAACTTGAGTTATAAAAGGTGAATTCTGCCTTCCCATTCATAGGGGTCATAGGAGTTGCTGAGAGGAGGCCTCCATGTGACGATGTGAGAAACCGAACCGGTGTCATAGAGTGCATTTGGATGTCAATTCTGAACTCGCATGGGATTGCTAATACAACGCACAACTTGACTTTCCCCTTCTGTGTACGTTTGCCTGGAGCCATGTTGGGCAAGGTGTTAAAATGGAGATTCTTCTCAATATCTCAGTTAGCCTTCTCTTCAGGCAGAGAGAAATTCATGAAGATCCATGCATATCAAGATTCTCCTTTACAAACAGAACATGAATCATCAACTGTCTTTCAGATCTGGTCTTTCACTGGGCTGCAAACTTGAGTTATAAAAGATGAATTCTGCCCTCCATGTGACAATGCCAGAAACCGACCCGGAGTACTAGAGTGCATTTGGATGTCAATTCTGAACTCGCATGGGATTGCTAATACAACGCACAGCTTGACTTTCCCCTTCTGTGTACGTTTGTGTGTAGACCATGGTGGGCAAGGTGTTAACATCGCGATTCTTCTCAATATCTCAGTTAGCTTTCTCTTCAGGCAGAGAGAGATTCATGAAAATCCATGCATTTCAAGATTCTCCTTTACAACCAGAACATGAATCATCAACTGTCTTTCAGATCTGGTCTTTCACTGGGCTGCAAACTTGAGTTATAAAAGGTGAATTCTGCCCTCCATGTGACAATGCCAGAAACCGAACCGGTGTACTAGAGTGCGTTTGGATGTCAATTCTGAACTCGCATGGGATTGCTAATACAACGGAGAGCTTGACATTCCCCTTCTGTGTACATTTGTGTGGAGGCAATGTTGGGCAAGGTGTTAAAATAGCGATTCTTCTCAATATCTCAGTTAGCCTTCTCTTCAGGCAGAGAGAGATTCATGAAAATCCATGCATTTCAAGGTTCTCCTTTACAACCAGAACATGAATCATCAACTGTCTTTCAGATGTGGTCTTTCACTTGGCTGCAAACTTGAGTTATAAAAGATGAATTCTGCCCTCCATGTGACAATGCCAGAAACCGACCCGGAGTACTAGAGTGCATTTGGATGTCAATTCTGAACTCGCATGGGATTGCTAATACAACGCACAGCTTGACTTTCCCCTTCTGTGTACGTTTGTGTGTAGACCATGGTGGGCAAGGTGTTAACATCGCGATTCTTCTCAATATCTCAGTTAGCTTTCTCTTCAGGCAGAGAGAGATTCATGAAAATCCATGCATTTCAAGATTCTCCTTTACAACCAGAACATGAATCATCAACTGTCTTTCAGATCTGGTCTTTCACTGGGCTGCAAACTTGAGTTATAAAAGGTGAATTCTGCCCTCCATGTGACAATGCCAGAAACCGAACCGGTGTACTAGAGTGCGTTTGGATGTCAATTCTGAACTCGCATGGGATTGCTAATACAACGGAGAGCTTGACATTCCCCTTCTGTGTACATTTGTCTGGAGGCAATGTTGGGCAAGGTGTTAAAATAGCGATTCTTCTCAATATCTCAGTTAGCCTTCTCTTCAGGCAGAGAGAGATTCATGAAAGTCCATGCATTTCAAGATTCTCCTTTACAACCAGAACATGAATCATCAACTGTCTTTCAGATCTGGTCTTTCACTTGGCTGCAAACTTGAGTTATAAAAGGTGAATTCTGCCTTCCCATTCATAGGGGTCATAGGAGTTGCTGAGAGGAGGCCTCCATGTGACGATGTGAGAAACCGAACCGGTGTCATAGAGTGCATTTGGATGTCAATTCTGAACTCGCATGGGATTGCTAATACAACGCACAACTTGACTTTCCCCTTCTGTGTACGTTTGCCTGGAGCCATGTTGGGCAAGGTGTTAAAATGGAGATTCTTCTCAATATCTCAGTTAGCCTTCTCTTCAGGCAGAGAGAAATTCATGAAGATCCATGCATATCAAGATTCTCCTTTACAAACAGAACATGAATCATCAACTGTCTTTCAGATCTGGTCTTTCACTGGGCTGCAAACTTGAGTTATAAAAGATGAATTCTGCCCTCCATGTGACAATGCCAGAAACCGACCCGGAGTACTAGAGTGCATTTGGATGTCAATTCTGAACTCGCATGGGATTGCTAATACAACGCACAGCTTGACTTTCCCCTTCTGTGTACGTTTGTGTGTAGACCATGGTGGGCAAGGTGTTAACATCGCGATTCTTCTCAATATCTCAGTTAGCTTTCTCTTCAGGCAGAGAGAGATTCATGAAAATCCATGCATTTCAAGATTCTCCTTTACAACCAGAACATGAATCATCAACTGTCTTTCAGATCTGGTCTTTCACTGGGCTGCAAACTTGAGTTATAAAAGGTGAATTCTGCCCTCCATGTGACAATGCCAGAAACCGAACCGGTGTACTAGAGTGCGTTTGGATGTCAATTCTGAACTCGCATGGGATTGCTAATACAACGGAGAGCTTGACATTCCCCTTCTGTGTACATTTGTGTGGAGGCAATGTTGGGCAAGGTGTTAAAATAGCGATTCTTCTCAATATCTCAGTTAGCCTTCTCTTCAGGCAGAGAGAGATTCATGAAAATCCATGCATTTCAAGGTTCTCCTTTACAACCAGAACATGAATCATCAACTGTCTTTCAGATGTGGTCTTTCACTTGGCTGCAAACTTGAGTTATGAAAGGTGAATTCTGCCTTCCCATTCATAGGGGTCATAGGAGTTGCTGAGAGGAGGCCTCCATGTGACGATGTGAGAAACCGAACCGGTGTCATAGAGTGCATTTGGATGTCAATTCTGAACTCGCATGGGATTGCTAATACAACGCACAACTTGACTTTCCCCTTCTGTGTACGTTTGCCTGGAGCCATGTTGGGCAAGGTGTTAAAATGGAGATTCTTCTCAATATCTCAGTTAGCCTTCTCTTCAGGCAGAGAGAAATTCATGAAGATCCATGCATATCAAGATTCTCCTTTACAAACAGAACATGAATCATCAACTGTCTTTCAGATCTGGTCTTTCACTGGGCTGCAAACTTGAGTTATAAAAGATGAATTCTGCCCTCCATGTGACAATGCCAGAAACCGACCCGGAGTACTAGAGTGCATTTGGATGTCAATTCTGAACTCGCATGGGATTGCTAATACAACGCACAGCTTGACTTTCCCCTTCTGTGTACGTTTGTGTGTAGACCATGGTGGGCAAGGTGTTAACATCGCGATTCTTCTCAATATCTCAGTTAGCTTTCTCTTCAGGCAGAGAGAGATTCATGAAAATCCATGCATTTCAAGATTCTCCTTTCCAACCAGAACATGAATCATCAACTGTCTTTCAGATCTGGTCTTTCACTGGGCTGCAAACTTGAGTTATAAAAGGTGAATTCTGCCCTCCATGTGACAATGCCAGAAACCGAACCGGTGTACTAGAGTGCATTTGGATGTCAATTCTGAACTCGCATGGGATTGCTAATACAACGGAGAGCTTGACATTCCCCTTCTGTGTACATTTGTGTGGAGGCAATGTTGGGCAAGGTGTTAAAATAGCGATTCTTCTCAATATCTCAGTTAGCCTTCTCTTCAGGCAGAGAGAGATTCATGAAAATCCATGCATTTCAAGGTTCTCCTTTACAACCAGAACATGAATCATCAACTGTCTTTCAGATGTGGTCTTTCACTTGGCTGCAAACTTGAGTTATAAAAGGTGAATTCTGCCTTCCCATTCATAGGGGTCATAGGAGTTGCTGAGAGGAGGCCTCCATGTGACGATGTGAGAAACCGAACCGGTGTCATAGAGTGCATTTGGATGTCAATTCTGAACTCGCATGGGATTGCTAATACAACGCACAACTTGACTTTCCCCTTCTGTGTACGTTTGCCTGGAGCCATGTTGGGCAAGGTGTTAAAATGGAGATTCTTCTCAATATCTCAGTTAGCCTTCTCTTCAGGCAGAGAGAAATTCATGAAGATCCATGCATATCAAGATTCTCCTTTACAAACAGAACATGAATCATCAACTGTCTTTCAGATCTGGTCTTTCACTGGGCTGCAAACTTGAGTTATAAAAGATGAATTCTGCCCTCCATGTGACAATGCCAGAAACCGACCCGGAGTACTAGAGTGCATTTGGATGTCAATTCTGAACTCGCATGGGATTGCTAATACAACGCAAAGCTTGACTTTCCCCTTCTGTGTACGTTTGTGTGTAGACCATGGTGGGCAAGGTGTTAACATCGCGATTCTTCTCAATATCTCAGTTAGCTTTCTCTTCAGGCAGAGAGAGATTCATGAAAATCCATGCATTTCAAGATTCTCCTTTACAACCAGAACATGAATCATCAACTGTCTTTCAGATCTGGTCTTTCACTGGGCTGCAAACTTGAGTTATAAAAGGTGAATTCTGCCCTCCATGTGACAATGCCAGAAACCGAACCGGTGTACTAGAGTGCATTTGGATGTCAATTCTGAACTCGCAGGGGATTGCTAATACAACGGAGAGCTTGACATTCCCCTTCTGTGTACATTTGTGTGGAGGCAATGTTGGGCAAGGTGTTAAAATAGCGATTCTTCTCAATATCTCAGTTAGCCTTCTCTTCAGGCAGAGAGAGATTCATGAAAATCCATGCATTTCAAGGTTCTCCTTTACAACCAGAACATGAATCATCAACTGTCTTTCAGATGTGGTCTTTCACTTGGCTGCAAACTTGAGTTATGAAAGGTGAATTCTGCCTTCCCATTCATAGGGGTCATAGGAGTTGCTGAGAGGAGGCCTCCATGTGACGATGTGAGAAACCGAACCGGTGTCATAGAGTGCATTTGGATGTCAATTCTGAACTCGCATGGGATTGCTAATACAACGCACAACTTGACTTTCCCCTTCTGTGTACGTTTGCCTGGAGCCATGTTGGGCAAGGTGTTAAAATGGAGATTCTTCTCAATATCTCAGTTAGCCTTCTCTTCAGGCAGAGAGAAATTCATGAAGATCCATGCATATCAAGATTCTCCTTTACAAACAGAACATGAATCATCAACTGTCTTTCAGATCTGGTCTTTCACTGGGCTGCAAACTTGAGTTATAAAAGATGAATTCTGCCCTCCATGTGACAATGCCAGAAACCGACCCGGAGTACTAGAGTGCATTTGGATGTCAATTCTGAACTCGCATGGGATTGCTAATACAACGCACAGCTTGACTTTCCCCTTCTGTGTACGTTTGTGTGTAGACCATGGTGGGCAAGGTGTTAACATCGCGATTCTTCTCAATATCTCAGTTAGCTTTCTCTTCAGGCAGAGAGAGATTCATGAAAATCCATGCATTTCAAGATTCTCCTTTACAACCAGAACATGAATCATCAACTGTCTTTCAGATCTGGTCTTTCACTGGGCTGCAAACTTGAGTTATAAAAGGTGAATTCTGCCCTCCATGTGACAATGCCAGAAACCGAACCGGTGTACTAGAGTGCATTTGGATGTCAATTCTGAACTCGCATGGGATTGCTAATACAACGGAGAGCTTGACATTCCCCTTCTGTGTACATTTGTGTGGAGGCAATGTTGGGCAAGGTGTTAAAATAGCGATTCTTCTCAATATCTCAGTTAGCCTTCTCTTCAGGCAGAGAGATATTCATGAAAATCCATTCATTTCAAGGTTCTCCTTTACAACCAGAACATGAATCATCAACTGTCTTTCAGATGTGGTCTTTCACTTGGCTGCAAACTTGAGTTATGAAAGGTGAATTCTGCCTTCCCATTCATAGGGGTCATAGGAGTTGCTGAGAGGAGGCCTCCATGTGACGATGTGAGAAACCGAACCGGTGTCATAGAGTCCATTTGGATGTCAATTCTGAACTCGCATGGGATTGCTAATACAACGCACAACTTGACTTTCCCCTTCTGTGTACGTTTGCCTGGAGCCATGTTGGGCAAGGTGTTAAAATGGAGATTCTTCTCAATATCTCAGTTAGCCTTCTCTTCAGGCAGAGAGAAATTCATGAAGATCCATGCATATCAAGATTCTCCTTTACAAACAGAACATGAATCATCAACTGTCTTTCAGATCTGGTCTTTCACTGGGCTGCAAACTTGAGTTATAAAAGATGAATTCTGCCCTCCATGTGACAATGCCAGAAACCGACCCGGAGTACTAGAGTGCATTTGGATGTCAATTCTGAACTCGCATGGGATTGCTAATACAACGCAAAGCTTGACTTTCCCCTTCTGTGTACGTTTGTGTGTAGACCATGGTGGGCAAGGTGTTAACATCGCGATTCTTCTCAATATCTCAGTTAGCTTTCTCTTCAGGCAGAGAGAGATTCATGAAAATCCATGCATTTCAAGATTCTCCTTTACAACCAGAACATGAATCATCAACTGTCTTTCAGATCTGGTCTTTCACTGGGCTGCAAACTTGAGTTATAAAAGGTGAATTCTGCCCTCCATGTGACAATGCCAGAAACCGAACCGGTGTACTAGAGTGCATTTGGATGTCAATTCTGAACTCGCAGGGGATTGCTAATACAACGGAGAGCTTGACATTCCCCTTCTGTGTACATTTGTGTGGAGGCAATGTTGGGCAAGGTGTTAAAATAGCGATTCTTCTCAATATCTCAGTTAGCCTTCTCTTCAGGCAGAGAGAGATTCATGAAAATCCATGCATTTCAAGGTTCTCCTTTACAACCAGAACATGAATCATCAACTGTCTTTCAGATGTGGTCTTTCACTTGGCTGCAAACTTGAGTTATGAAAGGTGAATTCTGCCTTCCCATTCATAGGGGTCATAGGAGTTGCTGAGAGGAGGCCTCCATGTGACGATGTGAGAAACCGAACCGGTGTCATAGAGTGCATTTGGATGTCAATTCTGAACTCGCATGGGATTGCTAATACAACGCACAACTTGACTTTCCCCTTCTGTGTACGTTTGCCTGGAGCCATGTTGGGCAAGGTGTTAAAATGGAGATTCTTCTCAATATCTCAGTTAGCCTTCTCTTCAGGCAGAGAGAAATTCATGAAGATCCATGCATATCAAGATTCTCCTTTACAAACAGAACATGAATCATCAACTGTCTTTCAGATCTGGTCTTTCACTGGGCTGCAAACTTGAGTTATAAAAGATGAATTCTGCCCTCCATGTGACAATGCCAGAAACCGACCCGGAGTACTAGAGTGCATTTGGATGTCAATTCTGAACTCGCATGGGATTGCTAATACAACGCACAGCTTGACTTTCCCCTTCTGTGTACGTTTGTGTGTAGACCATGGTGGGCAAGGTGTTAACATCGCGATTCTTCTCAATATCTCAGTTAGCTTTCTCTTCAGGCAGAGAGAGATTCATGAAAATCCATGCATTTCAAGATTCTCCTTTACAACCAGAACATGAATCATCAACTGTCTTTCAGATCTGGTCTTTCACTGGGCTGCAAACTTGAGTTATAAAAGGTGAATTCTGCCCTCCATGTGACAATGCCAGAAACCGAACCGGTGTACTAGAGTGCATTTGGATGTCAATTCTGAACTCGCATGGGATTGCTAATACAACGGAGAGCTTGACATTCCCCTTCTGTGTACATTTGTGTGGAGGCAATGTTGGGCAAGGTGTTAAAATAGCGATTCTTCTCAATATCTCAGTTAGCCTTCTCTTCAGGCAGAGAGATATTCATGAAAATCCATTCATTTCAAGGTTCTCCTTTACAACCAGAACATGAATCATCAACTGTCTTTCAGATGTGGTCTTTCACTTGGCTGCAAACTTGAGTTATGAAAGGTGAATTCTGCCTTCCCATTCATAGGGGTCATAGGAGTTGCTGAGAGGAGGCCTCCATGTGACGATGTGAGAAACCGAACCGGTGTCATAGAGTGCATTTGGATGTCAATTCTGAACTCGCATGGGATTGCTAATACAACGCACAACTTGACTTTCCCCTTCTGTGTACGTTTGCCTGGAGCCATGTTGGGCAAGGTGTTAAAATGGAGATTCTTCTCAATATCTCAGTTAGCCTTCTCTTCAGGCAGAGAGAAATTCATGAAGATCCATGCATATCAAGATTCTCCTTTACAAACAGAACATGAATCATCAACTGTCTTTCAGATCTGGTCTTTCACTGGGCTGCAAACTTGAGTTATAAAAGATGAATTCTGCCCTCCATGTGACAATGCCAGAAACCGACCCGGAGTACTAGAGTGCATTTGGATGTCAATTCTGAACTCGCATGGGATTGCTAATACAACGCACAGCTTGACTTTCCCCTTCTGTGTACGTTTGTGTGTAGACCATGGTGGGCAAGGTGTTAACATCGCGATTCTTCTCAATATCTCAGTTAGCTTTCTCTTCAGGCAGAGAGAGATTCATGAAAATCCATGCATTTCAAGATTCTCCTTTACAACCAGAACATGAATCATCAACTGTCTTTCAGATCTGGTCTTTCACTGGGCTGCAAACTTGAGTTATAAAAGGTGAATTCTGCCCTGCATGTGACAATGCCAGAAACCGAACCGGTGTACTAGAGTGCATTTGGATGTCAATTCTGAACTCGCATGGGATTGCTAATACAACGGAGAGCTTGACATTCCCCTTCTGTGTACATTTGTGTGGAGGCAATGTTGGGCAAGGTGTTAAAATAGCGATTCTTCTCAATATCTCAGTTAGCCTTCTCTTCAGGCAGAGAGAGATTCATGAAAATCCATGCATTTCAAGGTTCTCCTTTACAACCAGAACATGAATCATCAACTGTCTTTCAGATGTGGTCTTTCACTTGGCTGCAAACTTGAGTTATAAAAGGTGAATTCTGCCTTCCCATTCATAGGGGTCATAGGAGTTGCTGAGAGGAGGCCTCCATGTGACGATGTGAGAAACCGAACCGGTGTCATAGAGTGCATTTGGATGTCAATTCTGAACTCGCATGGGATTGCTAATACAACGCACAACTTGATTTTCCCCTTCTGTGTACGTTTGCCTGGAGCCATGTTGGGCAAGGTGTTAAAATGGAGATTCTTCTCAATATCTCAGTTAGCCTTCTCTTCAGGCAGAGAGAAATTCATGAAGATCCATGCATATCAAGATTCTCCTTTACAAACAGAACATGAATCATCAACTGTCTTTCAGATCTGGTCTTTCACTGGGCTGCAAACTTGAGTTATAAAAGATGAATTCTGCCCTCCATGTGACAATGCCAGAAACCGAACCGGAGTACTAGAGTGCATTTGGATGTCAATTCTTAACTCGCATGGGATTGCTAATACAACGGAGAGCTTGACATTCCCCTTCTGTGTACATTTGTGTGGAGGCAATGTTGGGCAAGGTGTTAAAATAGCGATTCTTCTCAATATCTCAGTTAGCCTTCTCTTCAGGCAGAGAGAGATTCATGAAAATCCATGCATTTGAAGGTTCTCCTTTACAAACAGAACATGAATCATCAACTGTCTTTCAGATCTGGTCTTTCACTGGGCTGCAAACTTGAGTTATAAAAGGTGAATTCTGCCCTCCTATTCATAGGGCTCATAGGAGTTGGTGAGAGGAGTCCTCCCTCTGACGATGCCAGAAACCCAACCGGTGTTATAGAATGCATTTGGATGTCAATCCTGAACTCGCATGGGATTGCTAATACAACGCACAACTTGACTTTCCCCTTCTGTGTACGTTTGCCTGGAGCCATGTTGGGCAAGTTGTTAAAATAGCGATTCTTCTCAATATCTCAGTTAGCCTTCTCTTCAGGCAGAGAGAGATTCATGAAAGTCCATGCATTTCAAGATTCTCCTTTACAACCAGAACATGAATCATCAACTGGCTTTCAGATCTGGTCTTTCACTGGGCTGCAAACTTGAGTTATAAAAGATGAATTCTGCCCTCCATGTGACAATGCCAGAAACCGAACCGGAGTACTAGAGTGCATTTGGATGTCAATTCTTAACTCGCATGGGATTGCTAATACAACGGAGAGCTTGACATTCCCCTTCTGTGTACATTTGTGTGGAGGCAATGTTGGGCAAGGTGTTAAAATAGCGATTCTTCTCAATATCTCAGTTAGCCTTCTCTTCAGGCAGAGAGAGATTCATGAAAATCCATGCATTTGAAGGTTCTCCTTTACAAACAGAACATGAATCATCAACTGTCTTTCAGATCTGGTCTTTCACTGGGCTGCAAACTTGAGTTATAAAAGGTGAATTCTGCCCTCCTATTCATAGGGCTCATAGGAGTTGGTGAGAGGAGTCCTCCCTCTGACGATGCCAGAAACCCAACCGGTGTTATAGAATGCATTTGGATGTCAATCCTGAACTCGCATGGGATTGCTAATACAACGCACAACTTGACTTTCCCCTTCTGTGTACGTTTGCCTGGAGCCATGTTGGGCAAGTTGTTAAAATAGCGATTCTTCTCAATATCTCAGTTAGCCTTCTCTTCAGGCAGAGAGAGATTCATGAAAGTCCATGCATTTCAAGATTCTCCTTTACAACCAGAACATGAATCATCAACTGGCTTTCAGATCTGGTCTTTCACTGGGCCGCAAACTTGAGTTTTTAAAAGTTGAATTCTGCCTCCCCATTCATAGGGCTCATAGGAGTTGGTGAGAGGAGGCCTCCCCGTGACGATGCCAGAAACCGAACCGGTTTGCTAGACTGCATTTGGATGTCAATTCTGAACTCGCATGGCATTGCTAAAACAATGCAGAGCGTGACTTTCCCCTACTGTGTACCTTTGCTGTTGAGGCCATGTTGGGCAATGTGTTAAAATAGTGATTTTTCTCAATTTCTGAGTTCGCTTCCTCTTCAGACATCAATTCCCGGTATCTCCTTTCCAACCGGAATATGAATCATCCAGTGTCTTTCAGATCTGGTCTTTCAGTGGGCTGCAAACTGGAGTTAAAAAAGTTGAATTCTGCCCTCCCATTAATAGGGCTCATAGGAGTTGGTGAGAGGAGTCCTCCCTCTGACGATGCCAGAAACTCAACCGGTGTGCTAGACTGCATTTGGATGTCAATCCTGAACTCGCATGGGATTGCTAATAGAACACACAGCTTGACTTTCCCCTACTGTGTACGTTTGTGTGGAGGCCATGTTGGGCAATGTGTTAAAATAGTGATTTTTCTCAATTTCTGAGTTAGCTTCCTCTTCAGACCTCAATTCCCGGCATCTCCTTTCCAACCGGAACATGAATCATCCACTGTCTTTCAGATCTGGTCTTTCACTGGGCTGCAAACTGGAGTTAAAAAAGGTGAATTCTGCGCTCCCATTCATAGGGCTCATAGGAGTTGGTGAGAGGAGTCCTCCCTCTGACAATGCCAGAAACTCAACCAGTCTGCTAGACTGCATTTGGATGTCAATCCTGAACTCGCATGGGATTAATAAAAGAACACACAGCTTGACTTTCCCCTACTGTGTATGTTTGCCTGCAGGCCATGTTGGGCAAGGTGTTAAAATAGCAATTCTTCTCAATATCTCAGTTAGCTTTTTCTTCAGGGAGAGAGAGATTCATGAAAATCCATGCATTTCAAGATTCTCCTTTCCAACCAGAACATGAATCATCAACTGTCTTTCAGATCTGTTCTTTCGCTGGGCCGCAAACTGGAGTTATAAAAGTTGAATTCTGCCTCCCCATTCATAGGGCTCATAGGAGTTGCTGAGAGGAGGCCTCCCTGTGACGATGCCAGAAACCGAACCGGTGTGCTAGACTGCATTTGGATGTCAATTCTGAACTCGCATGGCATTGCTAAAACAATGCAGAGCGTTACTTTCCCCTACTGTGTACCTTTGCTGTTGAGGCAATGTTGGGCAATGTGTTAAAATAGTGATTTTTCTCAATTTCTGAGTTGGCTTCCTCTTCAGACATCAATTCCCGGCATCTCCTTTCCGACCGGAACATGAATCATCCATTGTCTTTCAGATCTGGTCTTTCACTGGGTTGCAAACTGGAGTTAAAAAAGGTGAATTCTGCCTTCCCATTCATACGGCTCATAGGAGTTGCTGAGAGGAGGCCTCCCTGTGACAATGCCAGAAACCGAACCGGTGTCCTAGAGTGCATTTGGATGTCAATTCTGAACTCGCATGGGATTGCTAATACAACGCACAGCTTGACTTTCCCCTTCTGTGTACGTTTGTGTGGAGGCCATGTTGGGCAATGTGTTAAAATAGTGATTCTTCTCAATATCTCAGTTAGCTTTCTCTTCAGGCAGAGAGAACATGAAAATCCATGCATTTCAAGATTCTCCTTTCCAACCAGAACATGAATCATCAACTGTCTTTCAGATCTGGTCTTTCACTGGGTTGCAAACTGGAGTTATAAAAGGTGAATTCTGCCTTCCCATTCATAGGGCTGATAGGAGTTGGTGAGAGGAGTCCTCCCTCTGACGATGCCATAAACTCAACGGGTGTGCTAGACTGCATTTGGATGTCAATTCTGAACTCGCATGGCATTGCTGAAACAACGCAGAGCGTGACTTTCCCCTACTGTGTACCTTTGCTGTTGAGGCAATGTTGGGCAATGTGGTAAAATAGTGATTTTTCTCAATTTCTGAGTTAGCTCCCTCCTCAGACATCGATTCCCGGATTCTTCTTTCCAACCAGAACATGAATCATCAACTGTCTTTTAGATCTGGTCTTTCACTGGGCTGCAAACTGGAGTTATAAAAGTTGAATTCTGCCTTCCCATTAATAGGGCTCATAGGAGTTGGTGAGAGGACGCCTCCCTGTGATGATGCCAGAAACTCAACCGGTGTCCTAGACTGCATTTGGATGTCCATTCTGAACTCGCATGGCATTGTTAAAAGAACACACAGCTTGACTTTCCCCTACTGTGTACCTTTGCTGTTGAGGCAATGTTGGGCAATGTGTTAAAATAGTGATTTTTCTCAATTTCTGAGTTAGCTTCCTCTTCAGACATCGATTCCCGGATTCTCCTTTCCAACCAGAACATGAATCATCAACTGCCTTTCAGATCTGGTCTTTCACTGGGCTGCAGACCTGAGTTATTAAAGGTGAATTCTGCCTTCCCATTAATAGGGCTCATAGGAGTTGGTGAGAGGAGGCCTCCCTGTGACGATGCCAGAAACTCAACCGGTGTGCTAGAGTGCATTTGGATGTCAATTCTGAACTCGAATGGGATCGCTAAAACAACGTTGAGCTTCACTTTCCCCTTCTCTTTACATTTGCTGTGGAGGTCATGTCTGGCAGTGTGAGTGATTTTTCTCAATATCTCTGTTAGCTTCCTCTTCAGACCGAGAGACATTCAGGAAAATATATGCATTTCCGGATTCTCCCTTCCAACCAGAACATGAATCATCAAGTGTCTTTCAGATTTGGTGTTTCACTGGGTTGCAAATGTGAGTTATAAAAGTTGAATTCTGCCTTCCCATTAATAATTCAGTGTACTCGGCCTCCTAAGACTTCGCAAGGTGAGGCCTCTCTATGATGCTGGATGAAAGTAGATGAGTGTCCTCGACAGTGTTTAGGTGTTGATTGTGAACTCTCATGGGATTGCTAGAACAGTGCTGTAGTTATCTTTCCCCTTCTTCCTACGTTTGCTGTGCACTCCATTTTGAGCAATGTGTCAAAACGGCGATGTTTCTGCTTTGTCCTTTGGCTCCCTCTTAAGACAGAGAGAGGCTCATGAAAACATTTCGTTTTACCGATTCCCCTTTCCAGGTGATACATGAATGACCAGCTGCTTTTCAAATACGTTCTTTGACTGAACCTTGAGTACTAAAAGTTGAATTCTGTATTCGCTAGAAGAGGCCTCATAGGAATTGGTAACATGAGTCCTCTCTGTGATGTTACACAAAAGTAGACGAGTGTCCTAGACTGAACTGAGATCCTGAACCCCCATGGATTGCTCTGTCAGTGCTGTACTTAACTTCCCCCTTGGTTGTACTTTTGATATGCTCTCCATTGTGGGCAGGGTGGCAAGAGAACGATTGTTCTCATTTGGATTTCTCTGAAGACAGGGAGAGATTCGCGAAAAGATACGGTGTTACCGAGTCTCCTTTCCAGATAGAACATGAACGACCAGCCGCTTTTCCAGCGCTACACAACAGTGTAGTGAACGTTCCCCTTGTTTGCGCTCCCTAATCCTAACCGTATGCAACTAAATGAGTGTGCTAGACTGGATAGAGATGCCAATTCTAAAGCATCATGGGATTTCTAAAACAACGCTGTAATTAACGTTTTGGTTTTTTGTAGTTTTGGTATCCACTCATTTTTGGGCAATGTGGAAAATAGCAATGTTTTTCAGAATTTTTTTTAAAATTTCTATTAAGACAGAGAGGGATTTATGTAAACAGAAGGTTTTCTTGATTCTCCCTTCCAAATAGTATATGAATTATCAGCTACTTTTGAAATCTGGCCTTTTAACATGAAAGTTTTGTTGTGAAACTTTTATTCTGCTTTCAGTATAATAGGCCTCATAGGAATTGCTAACCTGAGTCCTCTGTATGATGTTTCACGAAACTCTTTGAGTGTCCTAGACTACATTTAGATATCAATTCTGAACTCTCACGGGACTGCTTAAACAATGCTGTAGTTAAATTTCTGTTGTTTGTACTTTTGAAATGGACTCCATTTTGGGCAGTGTGGCAAATTGCCATTGTTCTGTGGTTTTTTTCTTTTGATTTCTCTTCAGGTATAGAGAGATTCATGAGAGCACATGGTTTTCCTGATTCTCCTTTCTAGATAGAAGATGTAGACAGATGTTTACCTTCTGTTGTATATTTGGTGAGAAAATGGTGTAGTACAAAACAATTGTTTAACGTGAAGTACCCCAGCCTGTTCTTCCACTAATATATTCTTCCCAATCACCCAATTCTCTATTTTTCTCAATAGATGTTTTTTGTACATCGTAGCTGCTATATCAATAAGGCTTATGGGTGTGTGATTTTGGGGGTCTTTCTTGTCTCCTTTTTTGTGTATGGGAACTATAATGGCAAGTTCCCAACCTGCTGGGATATGCCCAGTGTTGTCTAACAGCCCTGTCAGGAGTGAAGCCCACCAGTCAATGTGTGTCCTGAAAATTTCTAGGGTAGGAAGTCTTCACCAGGTGCCTTATTAGGTTTCAGTGACTGAATAAAATAATGTGTTTAATTTCTGTCACTGACACTGGTAGCCAAGGAGGGAGATTATCAAAGGAGGGAGATTATCAAGGGGAGTCAACATTTCTGGATGTTTCTGCTTGGAGCTGGCAAATAAGTTTGTATAAAACTCCTCCCAAACTGTAGCTGGGATGGGGATATCGAGTAGAAGCTTATGCTCCTTCTGCATGCCAGATATGATGTTCCAAAATATGACTGAGCTGGACCCTTTTGCTGACTTTTCTAGCTCAGACCAAACAGTAGCTGAACCTTCTTGATAGCTATTAGGTAAAGGTTTCCCTTGACATTAAGTCCAGTCGTGTCTGACTCTAGGGGGCGGTGCTCATCTCCGTTTCAAGCCGAAGAGCCGGCGTTTGTCCGTAGACCCTTCTGTGGTCATGTGGCCGGCATGACTAAACGGAATGCCATTACCTGCCCGCCGAAGCGGTACCTATTAATCTACTCACATTTGCATGTTTTCGAACTGCTAGGTTGGCAGGAGCTGGGACGGGAGCTCACCGTCACGCGGATTTGAACCGCTGACTTTCCGATCAGCAAGCTCAGCAGCTCAGCGGTTTAACCCGCAGTGCCACTGTGTCCCTTTGGTAGTTTCTTTTAATTGCATCTAAGCATCTTGGCATGATTGTTTGGTGTGGGGTTTCTTTGGACCAAATGCATAGCTGCTTTTAGAGAGCAATCAAGATCGAACCAATTAGATCTTGTGGGCTGTCAGTTCCTAGCTGGCAATTTTTCTATTAAAAAAGTTTCTTAATGTGTAACACAAATTGGAATACCTGGTAAATGTTTGCTTTGGGTCTTGAGTAGATGTAACAACTTTCTTCACCCAGGAAAGATGTACAGAGACACAAGTGCCAATATATATTTGTATAGGTTGCTATCTGCTTAAAAAAGACTGTTCCAATTGCCACCTTTGCAGCTTTTGCCTTGCCTTTTTATTCCATACATTGTATTGTTTTTTTCTGACTTAAATGTAAAGGAAAGGTAATAAAACAATTGTTTGCAAACTTTCCCTTGAATCAATATTTTATGCCTTGTTTAAACTAGTAAATTCTTCACTGAGCTGAACTTCTGATGAATTAATTATATTCCCCATACCATCACAATTTATGGGAATTGTTTTTATCAGCAATTATATGGGAAGAAAAACTGGCAATCAGTACTGGTTTAATATAAATGCATTCTTATTTGGAAATGTGACTTAGGCCTATTCAGTGGGGCTCACTCCCAAATAATAATACACTGGCTTGCCCCCTTATGTTGGGGTAACATCTCTCTCTTATTCTGTTTCCCCCACTCTGAGTTGGTTAGATTTTGATGCTTCTGTTGCTATCTCAGCTTGCTGCACTTAGATATGCTGAGCTATGACCAGATTGCAAGTATGCTTCTCAGTCAAAGTCCAGAGCATCTGGAGGGCATGAAGTTAGAGGATGCTGTTCTGGGTAATAAGCTGTTGGGTATGAATACAGGAGACTGTATCTTTAAAGAATATTTTAGAAGAATATAGTTTATAGCATCTGACTCACCCCATGGGGCAGGCAGTCTTCAAGGCTGGGATAAGCAGCAGCAGATGAATCTACCTGCACCTTTTTACAACAGCCACGTTTTCAAGAGTCTCCCCTTCCTGCATCACTTTAAGAGTTTTGTACAAACCTTTTATATGCTCTTCCCCGAGATATGGTAAGGAAGAGCATACATCTATTTAATACATTAACAATTGTTTAATAAATATTTTTTGTATGTGCCTTTGACTCAGAGTTGACTCCTGGCAATTGCCTGGACTAGACCCTGCAGTTTTCTTGGCAAGATTTTCGGAAGTGGTTTGCCATTGCCTCCTACCTAGGGCTGAGAGCGAGCGATTGGTCCAAAGTCACCCAGCTGCCTTTGTGCCTAAGGTGGAACTAGAACTCATGATCTCTCATTTTCTAGTCTGGTGCCTTAAAAACACTGTATCAAACTGGCTGTGTATGTTGCCATACAGGAAATCTCAAGCTGCAAAGACAGAATTACAGCAGGAACATGGAATGTAAGAAGCACGACCTCAGGAAAGCTCAACACAGCAGAAGATGAAATTAAATGACTACAAATTACAAACACCAGCAAATTGAGATGGCCTGGGATGGGACACTTTCAGTCAGAAAAATCAGTTTATTACTCAGGACATGAAAAACAAAGAAGGAACGGCATTGCTTTTATAGTTTGGAAGGCTATAGCTAGAACATTAGTTGGCTACAAGGCAGTCAGTGATTAATATTGATTAGATTTGTGGATAACCCTTTAATATGACAACCATTCAAGCATATGCTCCAACCACTGATGCAGAAGAAGAGGTGGTTGATGAATTTTATTTATTTATAATTACAAAAAGAGAAGGAAAAAAAACACATAAAAAGTGCTTTAACAAAACAGTGAAATATAGCAAAGAAAAAAACATCATTATAACAAATGAACAATTACAATTCTGTATCAATTACAATTATCTAACACAAATATTATTCAAGTACATATATATTTCTAACAGATTTATATGACTATCATTTTTTTTACCTATTGTACTTTGTATAAATGACTCCGATATTTCATTATACTTGTCCATACGAACTCTACATCTATATCTATATCCACTTCTAAGTAGCAAGTGCAGTCAGGTCTTCAATCCACTGAGTAAATGGGGCCATACACTTACATTTCCAGTGCTGCGGCATCAGTCCTTTGGCCACAGTAAGGGACATCTATGTAGTCTGGCTGTCAAGTTCCACGTGCTAGGTATATAGTTCAAAAGAATGTTATCTCTGAAAATTTTAGCTTTTCTCGCACAATCATATCGATATAATTGCTTTTTCTCAAAACTTGGTAAATATAGGACATTGTAGAATCATGTTTTCAAGAAGCATTATCCTTATTGTATCTCCAACAAAATGCTGTTTTTGAAAATCCTTTTCTATACAAATGTAATGAAGTTTAGAATAAATTCTAAATATTTCTTGTTGTATAAGTCATAATTCATTGCACTCTTGTTGACACTCTTGCTGCAGAAGTTAAAACACTCTCCCATTGTCTAGACAATATAGGAACCTCTAATTCTTTATTCCACTCATTTCTTAACATCTGCATATCAAATTGATTTATTGATTACAAATATCTAAAAAAACTAATAGAATGTTTTTTAGTTTTAAAGGATTTAACAGGTTGTTCTAGTATCTTGGGTATCTCAGAAGCTGAAAATGCTGCTGGTCCAAATAATGTTCTTAACAAATTTAACTGTAAATATTGCCATTGGATTACATCTACAGATATTTATCTCTTAGCAGAGTATGTTAAAAATGCATCATCTATCAGGTGGTCCAAAATCATTATCACCATTGCTATCCAATTTTTCCATATCATCTTTTCCCAATTTTTAAGGTAGGGTTTCCCTATAAAGTCAATTTGGCATGGGAAAAAGGGTCAAATCTTTTATTAGACATTACATTCCATAGCTTTCTAACTGATGAAATTGTTTCCAGAGATATTAATTTTAGGATATTTAGTTCCTAATACTGTCCATCCAACCAAAAGTGCTACACATGTATATTCCAAAGTTGCCCAAATCAGAAAATTAACACCAATTGTTGGCTTCCAATATTTAATACTTGACAATAGGTAACCATTATGATATAGCTCCAGATTTGAAGACCGAATCCTCCCTCATTAATTGGTAATTGCATTTTCTGTAAAGATAGACTCAGAATTGACAAACCCCATAGAAATTTTCTAAACTTATTTTCCAAAAATATTTTCCAGCTATAAAAACTGGAATTCCTCTCAGAATACAAATTACTCTTGAAATAATATGAATTTTATAATCAAGTTCAATTTGAAATCAACAGAATAGGGAAGCAAGATGTGCTGTTTATGACTGGAGACTGGAATGCCAAAGTTGAAAACATGAAAGAGGAAAACGTACACACAGTCCTCGGATTACAATGGTAATTGGGGCTGGTATTTTCTTGGCTAAGCAATGCTGTTGTAAAGCACGACCATGGCACTTGACCGCATCGCTTACCGATGGAAATCCCAACCGAATCCCATCTGTCATTAAGCGAGGACCCCCACCCCGATGCAAGCCATCCCCTTCCAGCGCCGTTCCAGCCCCGAGCCTCGGCAACGAAAGGGGCTGCCTCCTCTTGAACTCCCCCCGACTTCTGCCTTTCTGGCTGCTCGGCCCAGCGGCGCTCCCTGCGGCGGGGGCGCTGCCGCGCGCCGGGGCTGAAGCAGAGGCCCGGGGCTTGGCCCGAGCGCGTGACGGGCGCCCGGGAAGGCGCTCTCCCGGCCGGGGCTACGGGGCATGCACACTTCGGGGCAGACAGCAAGCGACGGCCCCCGCGGCCGCCCTCCTTCCTCCTGGAGAGACGGAAAAACCGGTTGAGCAACCGACGGAAGGATCAGGCCCGCTCCGGGCTGGCCGCGCACGCGCCTTGGTCGGTCCCCGGCAGAGGCCCCGAGGCCAGCAGGGGGCGCCGCCCTTGCCTTCGCACCGGCGATCGGAACGGGTTCCGCAGCACCTAAAGGTTCGGGCAGCCCGGGAGGCTCAGGACGAAGGCCCCCCGAACGCGCTCCCGGAGGTAGAGCTGCCTCTTCCCGCTCTGAGGCAAAAGGCGGGGCGCTCACGGGCGGCCCTTCGCCCCGCCCGGCCTCCCCGGAACGCTGCCCGCGCGCCAGGCCCGGAGCCGCCGCCGGGGAGGCGAGGCGGCAGCGCTGCGCGGTCGGTAGCCCGCGGCCGCCTTTACGGCAGGAGGGCCTATGTCGTCACTTATGGAATCGCAGCCTTTTGCGGCAGCGCGGCTTGCCGGGGGCGCTTTACGGCAAGGCGGCTGTGAAAGGCCGCAGGAAGATGGCGGCGGCCTTCAGCGGAGCTCTGCAGCTGACCGAGCTGGACGATTTCATCGGGCCCTCGCAGGTGGGCGCCTGGGCGGGCGCGGCTGGGGTCCGCTCCTCTTGACGGAAGCTACGTTTGCAGGCCTTACCAATAGCCCCGTCGGATAGGCGACCGCCGTCACCTTCCTTGACTCGGAGAGGCTGAACGGGACTAACCTGGTTTGAGGGCGCCCGACGGCTGACTTCTCCGTTTCATCCACCCATCATTGTGCCAAAATAACAGCGACGAGGACGGGCTTTACGTCGCTTCCATTGCGGTTGGGGGATGCTGGGAAGAGAAGGAAACGGCCTCAGTAAAAATGGCGCCATGCGCTGCTAGCAGTTGTTATAGTGGTAGCCAATTTGGGTGGTTTGAAAAGGGATCTGGGTGGTGGCTCTGAATACGGGTGGCTCTTGACTCCCCCCTTTTCTTGGCATCAGGCCTTCAAGGCTGCTCTCGCCCTCCCGTCTGGCCTTGGGGGCTCCCCAAATGCACCCAGTGGGCAGCAGGGGACAGGAAGGCTGGACTAGACATCCCCCACATTATGACAGTGTGATGGAGCGGGAGGTGAGGAGGAGGCAGGAGATGGGTGGGGTTGCTTCAAGTGTCAATGTGATGTCCTCGCACAATTCTTATAATTGACTCCTCTGCTCCGCCAGCCGTAGTGGAGCTTCCTTTGTTACAAGTGGAGTTATCTTGAAAACAAGAGTGCTTTTGATTATGTACAGAGTGGGGCCAGGCAATGCTTCAGAGTTAGTTCCAAAGCATACAGGGCCCCAAATAGCAACACTTTGCAACTCTTTGAAGCAGCTGCATCATTTCCTGTGATCGTGGGGCTGCCTTCCCAGCTTCCATGTGATCTTGGGAAGACGTCGCTGCTTTAAAGAGTTGCACACAGGTGCAATTGGCAGTATCCATAAAATACCATAATAACATGAAATCATAATGACATGTAACCATTACATAATTGCGATTACAGTTGGATAATCATGATATGACACCTGAATCAAGTACATAAGTCACATAAAAAAAATTAAGGGGGAAGAAAAGTCAGCTTTCCCAAATTCTCAGCAAGATAAGAAATTGAACTGTCCCCTTTTCTTGCAGAACTGGGCAAGAATTAATTTATTTTTACAGTTCATAACCTGCCTTTCTAATCATCAGGGGGTTAAGGTAGCTGACAATTAAACAATAATATAGAACATAGAAATTTGGATGGGTTCCTGAGGCCATCAAGTCCTAACCCTCTGCTTAGTAATCATGCCATGATGTCTGAACCAAACAAGTCACATCATTTGTGTGATGATATTGTGCTACACGTGTCGTCATTTGCTGCCTTCCCCCAGGGTCCTACAGGTGCTAACTTTCCACCCTCCAGGTTCTGCAACACCCTTTTGGCACAGAATCCTAGTAAAGAGTTGGTTCTTTTATTCCTACTAATGAGTGACTTGCCAAATCCTTGGATTAGAGAACGAGTTCTATGAGTCTGAAGCCCCCTTGCTTCTCTCATTCCTTCTCCCAACCTACTCTTCCATGTCTAGACAACAGCCTTATGATTTAGATTAAGCAGAGAGGTGTTGGTTGCATAATGCACAACTAGCTTGGTTGTTGACCTTGCTTATTCTTCTTGTGGCTTGTTTGTTTGTTTGTTGCAAATGCACCATTTCAGCCGTTTGATTCTGATGTGTTCTGCAAGCTTGGTTTGTTTTGTGATGATTTAATGTCTTGTATAGGTTAATTTAATAACTAGATTAAGGGTGATGTGCAAAAGCAGTAGGCAGAGGGAGAATAAGCCTGTATGTAAAGTATGTGTGTGCGCACACATACAGTATAACTGGCCCAAATTCATCCATGGAGCTTCACAACTGAGTATTTGAACAGAGGCCTTCCCTGGCTGTCTCCAAAACAGAGTTTTTTTAATGTAATTTTTTTTATTAAAGATTTTTTCAAGCAGTAAAAGACAAATCTAAAAGAAAAAATAGAACAAAGAATAAGAAATAAAGAGAAGAAAAAGAAAGTGCAGAAAACACAACAAAAGAAAAAAGAAAGATAGAAAAATGAATAACTAAGAGAGCAAAAGTCAGAAAAATAAGTGACTTCCGACCTTCTTAGCAACAGAAATTAACAAATTTATTATCCAATCCTTAATATTACAAAATTTCCTTCAGCCCCTTGTGTAGTCCTTTTTCAGTCATCAAATCTGTAAATCATCACTTCACTTTTCTCTATTTTCAGCAAAAAGTCCATAAAAAGTTTCCAGTCCTTTAAAAACATACCTATTGTTTTATCCGTGACCAAACAGATCACTTTTGCCATTTTTGACAATTCGGACATCTGCACAACCCGTTCCTCCATTGTGGGAATTTCAGTATTCCTCCATTGTTGCACATATTTGCTTGCTGCAGTCTTGCTGCAGTTACCATGTATAAAATCAGTCTTCTGTGAGCTTTCTTCTATTTGGCTATCCATAAGTCCCAATAAGAAAAGTTCTGGCTTTTTCTCAATATTAAACTTTAAGATTTTTTGTATCATTTTGTATCATTATTTGTATCCAGAATTTTCTAGCTTTTTCACAAGTCCAATATGCATGATAAAATGTCTCTTCATATTTTTCACATTTCCAACATTGATTTGAGGTACCTTTATACATCTTTGATATTTTCTCTGGTGTGATATACTGTCCTAACAGCCAAGAACCACACAGAGACAAGGAGTAGGTCTCTAGTGTTTTATTACTGCTACATAACAAAGAATCCTAACAAACTGAAGAAGCGTGGGAAAACCCAGACATATAAACCCCAAAGACTAAGGCGGGCCCGATCTGTGTCTCTTTGAATGGCTACCTAATTCCTCAGTACTACGCATGCGCTTTACAGCCTGGATGGGAGCCCCCTGCTCGCCATCCTCACTCATGACGTATACCAACGGTACATCATTTTATAGAAATTCTCTCTTAAATTATAATAGTGTGAAGTTTATTCCATTTACCCACATTCTCTCCCATTTGTCAATTTGTATATTATAACCAAAATTCATTGGTTATAATATACAAATTGACAAATTTGTATTATTGACAAAGGTCCGCATAGTTAAAGCAATGGTGTTCCCCGTAGTAACATATGGCTGAGAGAGCTGGACCATAAGGAAGGCTGAGAGAAGGAAGATCGATGCTTTTGAACTGTGGTGTTGGAGGAAAATTCTGAGAGTGCCTTGGGCTGCAAGAAGATCAAACCAGTCCATCCTCCAGGAAATAAAGCCAGACTGCTCACTTGAGGGAACGATATTAAAGGCAAAACTGAAATACTTTGGCCACATAATGAGAAGACAGGACACCCTGGAGAAGGTGCTGATGCTAGGGAGAGTGGAGGGCAAAAGGAAGAGGGGCTGACCAAGGGCAAGATGGATGGATGATATCCTAGAGGTGACGGACTCGTCCCTGGGGGAGCTGGGGGTGTTGACAACCGACAGGAAGCTCTGGCGTGGGCTGGTCCATGAAGTCATGAAGAGTCGGAAGCGACTAAACAAATAACAAAAACAACCAAAATTCATAGCACATTTTATCATGCAATCCTTAACTTGTTCTTCAGTTTCAAATTTTAATAAAAGCTTATACATTTCTGCAATTACATGTTTGTCATTTGTACATAATTCATTTTCTACCATTTTCAATTTTGATTATAATGTGGTTTGATATACAAAACAACTCCATTTTTCTTCACTGACCCTGCAGATATAAATTATTGTCCCAAATTTTTGTAAACCAAATAATTTTTACCTTTTTTTCTTATATGGGTTTCCTGTAAGCAAATTACATCTTGTTTCAGTTTTTTCAAATAATGAAATACTTTTTTTTTCTTTTGAGGAGCATTGGCTTCATTTATATTCCATGTTAGGCATATCCGTGGTGTAAGTTTGGAAAAGTCTATGCCTGTGGCACCTAACTTAGTAATCTCACAGAAGTTTTCAGAGGCAGAGGGGATGAATATAATGCCAGCCATCTGGTGGGAAGTTGGGCTGCACATTTTTCAGTTTAAACTCGGTGCTGCATTGCCAAGACAGAATTCCCCCATTATCCCTGTTTCTTCATAAGATCACTGTTAGCAATATTTGCAATTCTTCTAGGAAGCTTGGATCGAGTTCCAATGTTTAATTCCATGTCTTTTTACAGTTATGGTTGGGTTTTTTTATTTGTTTGGGGACAGGTAGTTTTTGTTATAGATTTTTGTTGGCATGTGGTTGTTTGATTTGGTTGTTTGATTTCCCTTTCAGGAATGCATAAAACCAATCAAAGTTGACAAGAAACATGGGAAAGCAGCAGCTAAGATCCATATTGAAGATGATGGAACTTACTTCCAAATTGACCAGGTAAAGTTTTTCTTTCCCCAGTCTGAGTGTGTCTTAGAGACTATTGAACAAGCCTTTTTCAACATGTTTTACAGAGAACAGCAACTGTGCAGCACAAACCACTTTAGCAGGATTTTTGCTGTGCTGGAAGTTGTTCTAGATTTGAGGATCAGCAACTCAAGTGGTTCATTTTTATCGTAATCAGAAAATTATATTTGTTTTTGCTGTGGAACCCAAACCTATGACAGCAGATTAGTGTCCTCAAGGGTATAGTCTAGCAGAAATCCCTCTGTGGTGCAGAGCAAAAGAAATCTGTAACATCTCTATTTTCTTTGACGGGGAACTCTGTAACCAAAGTGGGCAGTGACCAGGAGTGTCTGTGGTGTGTGTATGTGCGTCAAAAAGTCAAGATGGTTGCCACAACCATGCTGCATATGAGGGGTGGGGCTTCATTTTTGTGGTCACAGCAATCATCCTGACTTTTTTGACCTACTCTGTGGATGCCCATAATTACTTTTTTCAGGATGCTTACAAGCTGATGGCTTCGATGGCTTCCTTCCTAGGCTGGAGGGTCACAAAAATTGGAAAAGGCCAAAATTACTCTCAATGACTGTTTGGCTTGCAGTGGCTGCATCACGTCGGCGGAGAGTGTCCTAATCACTCAGCAGAGCCATGAAGAGCTCTGCAAAATGTTAAATGCCAATAAGGTATGTGGCTTAGTGTTTTAGTAATATGAATTAAATAGGGCTGAGGGAACAAATTGGAACCAAGGACCCAGAGACAATATGTTCAAGTTGAGGCTTTAATTTTGATTCCTGCATCGAGCAGGGACTTGTACCTTAATGGCCTCCAACTTTCTCTTTTTCTGTTACCATTTTTAATCATTATCTACCTTGAGTTCCCTGTGACTAGAGGAGGTAGTGTATAAACTGTAAAAATAAATGAATTCTTGCCTAGTTCCTACAAGATAAGTGGATGAGTTTTATAACTGAACTTGCCAGAGATTCTGAAAGAGTGGCTTTTCTTCCACCTTAAGTCTTTCCATTCCTTGCTACAGAGGGTAGAAACAAGTTCCTCCTATTCTCCTTTGCATTTGAGTAAATCTGGCAAATTATTTTCAAGTTAGCAGTAGAAGGTTGAGAAGTGCCATCTCTCACTTTTCATGGCAGTCCAAATTAGATTCCCAAAAGAAAGAGCCTTCCCCAGCCCAGAATTCCCTGTTGTGCTTTGTTACTCTTCCACTGGAAGGCAAATGTGGTTTTGTTAAAGCATTGATATGCATTTGAGAGAGAGAGATTTTCTTGTTGCCAACAGAAAAACTTGGATGTGTTCATCAAGTCACCAGGAGTCAAGCTAAATTCAAAGGAGACATTGCCTTTAATATTACTCTTACCTCCTCTGGTGAAGAGGTATGGTTTAAATATAATAAATAATAAATTATGGAAGTAGTCCACCTGCCTTACATTGTATAAATATCAGTGTGCTAGGTCAGTGGAGTTATGTCTTTTTCTTCCCTTGATTTTTTTTGACAAAAAGGCATCCAATTCTCCCAAGAAACTGGTGGTAGTGTCTGTGTCTCCACAGTCCAGAGCTTCTTTAGCTGCAAGATTCAAACTGACTCCTTTAGACACGGCCAAGAAGCTGACCGCCTTCTTTAAGAATTTAGGTGAGTAGCGTTTGACTGAAAACGGTGCTGAGAGTTTGCATATAAAGGCTGCAGTGTCATCTCTCAGCCACTTTGCTCCTTAAAACTCTCAAAAGAGATGCTGAGCCTGTTAATCTGATGAAATTAATCCAGATCAAAGTCATTTGTGTGTTGCACCTAAGTAGTATTAATAGCAGAAATTTGGGGAATGTTAGAAAAAAACAGCTTTGAAGTACATGCTTCCCTTAGCTGACATATTTAAAAGGTAGAAAAATTATTTTTCCTCATCTTACACCAAATCATCATAATAATAATTCAGTCGTATTTCTGGGAAGCTGTGAAGAATGCTGGTTCATGCTGTTTCAAAACACTTTTGCAGAGAAATTGAACACGGTGATAGGAATAACCCCTTTCCTGCACTTAGGTGGAAACCACCAAGCATGTGATGTCAGTGAGAAAGTAGCCTCATATATTTGTTTGTACTAAATTCCTTATTTGGAAGAGAGATCAACTGTGATGCTGCCGTGGCGGGATCATCCCTGTCACTCCTGTGTTCAGTTGTCCTGCTTTCCTAATGCTTTTCTTCTTTCAGTGCTGCAAATGTAATCCTAATACTTTAATTTGCATTCAAGATTGTGGGGATGCTGGGAAAAGAATGGGAGAGAGAGCAGATATAAGGAGTCAAGTGATAGAAGGTGAATCTGATGGCAGCTTATCTCATAAATGGCAACTCAGCCTATGTAGCAAGAAACCTGGGAAGAAGAATTTCAAAGTTTGTAAAGAGCTCACTATAAATGAGGCTGGGAAATTCTTATAGTTTCCAAGATTCTGTATTTGCTCCATTAAAGCTACCTTACTTTCAGCCCTGCCCAGCTGCATGGGGTTTGACACGAGCTAATGAAATGATAGAATTATACATCCCATGAAATTTTGCTGCTGATCGATGGTTGCAGCTTCTTCCTTGCTGCAGTTGAGTTGTCAGCCTAAATTGCACCTCCTTGTAGTACCTACTCAACATTTCTTCTCTTCCTCCTCTCTTACCAGGGGTTCATTTTGTCTTTGACACAACTTTCTCCAGGAACTTCAGTTTGATGGAGAGTCAGCGAGAATTTCTGCAACGTTTCCAGAGACGAGCAGAAGATAAGAAGGCTTTGCCAATGTTAGCTGCTGCTTGCCCTGGTAAGCACCAGAGGGGAGCAAAGACTGAGGCAAGTCTCTTACTGTGCCCTAGGTCTGACCACCATAACTGGCTCCAATTCTGGGCACCACATTTTAGGAAATTTCAGTGAAAGTTTTAGAGAAATGCAAAGGTAATTAGAGAAGGGCAAGCAGGGTGATCAGGGAACTAAAACCAATACTTTGGAGGGAGACGGAGTGATAGTGGGGCTGTGCAGACCTTGAAAAGGATTTGGAAGAAGTGCTTCAGTTCTTGTGTCAGCACAGCATCTTTCTGTCATTCATTTTTAAGCATGACTTTTTTCAGGCTTCTGAAAGAATCTGGAAATATGCTGCTGTTGCTTTAAAGTGTCACCTCATTAAAGTGAATGAGAGCTAATAGAAGATTGGGGCTGTGTCCCAAAAAACATTTGGGGTCGTATCCTTCTGATGCTATAAAGCAAAGGAAAAGTGAAGTAAAATCCTGGTTGCTGTCATGTGACTTTTCACTTAGTGACCACTTTGCTTAACGACCAAATTGCCAGTCCCAATTGTGGTTGCTAAATGAGCACTTCCTGTACTTGCTTTTTCAGAACCAAGCAGGCAGTCTTGAGTCTTACGTAGGCCCTGCCTAGCTTCCATACTGTGAGAGAGGGTGTGGAGGCTGGGAACGGCGTGAAAACAGAGAAGACATAACGGATCAAGAGACAGGAGGGGAGTCTGTTGTCCGTTTATCTTGTAAATGGCAACTTGGCCTACGGGGTGGAGGGAAGAACTTGGGAAGAAGTGTTCAAATCATGCCAAGAGATGCCTTCATGAATTCACTGTGAAGGAGGCTGGGAAATTCCTCTTGCTATTTCCAAGGTTCTGTATTTGTCTCAAAAGTTACATTAAATATACCTTACTAAAATCGGTGTAGTTCTTACTTCAGTTGTCTTGCCCAGCTGCATGGGGCTTGATACATATTTATGGATCTGGTTATATTCAGTTTAATGGGTGGGAAAAGAATTCCTTGTGTAACGCTTTCCCGTATTCTTAAATTGGGTCATGGCCCATCTTTGCCATATAGCGTTCATTGATCCAAATCAGATTGGTTTAATTCTTAAACATGTTTCTTTTACAGGTTGGATCTGCTATGCTGAAAAGACTCACGGGACTTTTATCACCCCACACATCAGCACCACGAGATCGCCCCAGCAGATCATGGGCTCCCTGGTTAAGGACCACTTTGCCAAGCAGCAGGTGTTGCTCTTGCTCAGGCTTTTCTCACAAGAGGGCAGGCATAATAGGACACTTAGAAGCTGCTGGAGCCAAAGGACAGATTGGCAAATGTGCTACGAAGCCCAGAACCTTCGCTTCCCTTGCAAAAACAGGGTTTTGGGGGGTTTGAGTGAGTTTTTCCACAAAGGAGCAGCCAACTGTTTCTTCACCATGAAATGATCTACCACAATGGGATTGCCACCCCTGGGGTGGGTTTAGACCAGCCCTTCTGTATGTGTTACTCTTCAGATGGATAGGTGTTACAGCTCCCAGAATCCCCTAGCCAATCACCTGGAGAACAGTAGGGGGGGGGGAAGGTATAAACACTTTGGGGAAGGAGAAGGGTGAGTTAAATGGTCAACTTCTGATTGCCAGATTGCTCAGACCCCAAATTGGGAGGTGGTCCTGTCCTTTGTGCCCCTCTGTTCAGCTGCATCCGCTGTGGGAAACGGGGATTAGGGCTAGGTATTCTTTTGCCAGTTTCAGCGCAGTTTTGAAACTCTCTCATTCCAGTGCCTAACCCCAGACCAAATCTACCATGTAACTGTGATGCCTTGCTATGATAAAAAGCTGGAAGCTTCCAGGCCAGATTTCTTCATTCAAGAGCACCAAACTCGTGAGGTTGACTGTGTAATTACCACAGGTAAAGTGAACATCTATACAGTCTTTGAGAGGAAGGACCCTAGTTCTCCTGCCTTGATCCCTTTTGTGACCTAATCCTGCTCTGACAGAAATCTTGACGGAAGCCAGGGTCTCATTTGTCACAAATGGAGAGGGGAAAGTTCCAAATAAGTACTGTTGCCACACAATTGGGGGCAAAGAGACAATGCAGATTACTCTCTTGATGTATTTACTAGAGGTGTGCAAATAACTTAAAATGTGAAACACTTCATTTTGAGTTAGAAATTTATTTTTTTCACATTTCTGGATTTCTGAGCTCAAAATGTTTTGAGTTCAAAATGAGATGGGGTTTTTTTGCTCCAAGCATGTCAAATTTGGGACATTTTGTACAGCCCTAGTATTTATAATAAGGAATCAATTCTTTATTTTAGTTTCTAATACACTACTTGATCCCATAGACTTAAGGCAGATACCAGAAACTTGGTTATTTCTACCTCCGGCAAGCTTGCAATATAAGTAATGCATTCATGGCTTCAAGATACAAAGAGAGGCTGGTGCCTGGAGGAAAGGATTGTGTTCTCTTTGGTAGCTGTAGCAAGCCAGGACGGGGTCAACTGGTCAAATCCCTAACACTGCCCCCCCCCGCCCAATTTTAGTTCCTATCATTTGAGGGCATGGAGCATAAACTAAAAATATCATTTTCTTTTAAAAAAACAGGTTCACACCTGGTAGGAAAAATAAACATAAATCAAATACTGGATTCCATGTTAATGATGTACAACTCATTTAGTTTTCTTGCTACAGGCACCTAGAAGTTGTCCCCTCCATGCCAGCAAGGCTCGCGTGGGATTGCCTTGGAATTCTGAAGCATCTCATCTCTGTTCTGGGCCAGGGCTTGGTCTCTTTGGTCTGCTTGAAGTTAATTGTCACATCTCTTTTCTCTATTTCAGGAGAAGTCTTAAAGTTGCTGGATCAGGAGGGACTCTCCCTTCCTGAAGTGAATTCTGTGCCTTTGGATAGCATGTAAGAGCCACTGAGAATTCATCTATTTGCCAAGCTGCAGTCTGTTTTCTCCAGTTTCTTCTGCAACATGTTCTGCTAAAGGGGATTTTCTATGGCCAGGAGAGGCATGATGCACCCTTCTTCTTGCCATTACAGCTCACTTAACAAATACATCCAGGTGGCTTGACCAAGTGAACTAGTTTTAGTTTTGTCCTGCTGCACCCACTTTGATTTAGAGTTGTACACCTTTTAAAGGCCAGGTTTGGCCCAGGAAATGTTGTTCAGCTCAAGAGTGTGGCCAGGGTGGTCTGTCCTCTTCCAACTACAACTTACAGCATCCCTCACTAATGGGGCGTGCTGGAGTTAGAGATCAGCCACACCTGAAAGTGTTCAAGTTTGCCAACTGTCTAGTGATAAGCAACTAAACTTGTCTGCTGCCATTCCAGAAGAGGCTGAGGGTGGCTTCCGATGGTGAGGCTTGGATGTGGGGCTAATGCCCTCTCCTCTATTCCTAAATTGGGCTTTGCTTTCCCTAGCACACTGTTGAGCATTTGGTGGTATGTAATATTAAATGGCAACAACTAGCTAGCTTGGGCTGTTGTTGAAAAGTTTAACAAAGTTGGACCTGGTTAGCACTTAGATGGGAGACCACCAGGAAGGTCAAGAGCTATAGACTGAACTGAGAACTGAAAAAACATCCTGGAAGAAGGCTGAAAAAATACATTCCCATATTGTGCCCAAGAATACATGGAGACACTAGAGCCCAGTGAATGGTAACCCATCTTGGCTGGTCTTGGAAAAGCTAATCCCATGATTGTTGGCTAGGTTGGGAAGTTAAGAAAAGGAAACTACACGGATGTAGCATCAATAGAGTCACTGGGAGTTGAGCTTGACTTTGTGGCATTTTTTCTTTCCACTGTAGGTTTGGCAGCCTTTTGGAAGAACAGCTCTTTGGCCATTATGGAGGTGGCTCTGGGGGCTACTTGGAGCACATATTCAAGTATGCAGCAAAGGAGCTCTTTGGCATTCCAGTGAAGGAACTTCACTACAAGATCCTGAAGTAAGGAGATCAGCTTGCTTCATAGCCCTTCTGCCCCGCCCTCCTCCTGCCTCTCTCTCCATCCGCAGAAGGGAACGGGAGTGATACTCAGATCAATGGTAGGACACATCCAGCCTTCAGATCTTGTGGCCCTTAGAACCCTCTCTGTTGTTCCAGATTTCAGTGCTAAAACTGTCCTAGTTCATTGGTTGGATTTTCTACTCTTTTGAAGCTTTATGAAATAACTTGTGAGGCACAATCTGTCAATATTTGGCTTTTTTTACCTTGCGAGCCTGTGACATAAACTTTGAAGGCCAGGGGGCATAACGTAATGGCTCCGCATTAGTTTAAAAAAAGAAAGGACCCCCCTCCCCCAAGCCCAGGAATTAAAATTTTGACCTTGCTTATATGTCCAGTGCAGTTTACATCACTGCCTGGCCCACTGGGGCTTTCACCCCTTTCTATGTGAAATACCTGCCCTCCCACCAACAAAAGGTTGTTAAGCCCTTAAATTGATTAGCTGCCGCCTGTGAGTGCTTGGACCCTTGCTAGTGCAGTCCCACAATGAAATGTCAGGTATTGCTGGCTCTGCAAGAGGCAAGACGGGGATTTTGTCCTCCAACCAGTTTTTCCTTTGGAGGGTATGTTTCCTGTCTGTTTCCACCCAGTTTGTGATGCTGTTGCAGCCCAACCTGCTTTCTGCTCGTGGGCCTAGCAGGAGAAGGAACAGTTTGGCTGTCACCTTCTTTGTTCTTTAATATTCATTCATCCAGAAACAAAGATTTTCAAGAGGTGACGCTGGAGAAGGATGGCCAGACTCTCCTGCACTTTGCCTTGGCATATGGATTTCGGAACATCCAGAACTTTGTGCAGAAACTGAAACGTGGAAAGTTGCCCTACCACTACGTTGAGGTGATGGCTTGTCCCTCAGGTGAGGATGGCTACAGGTTTATGGCAGATTGCTGGAAGGGAAGAGAAAAATGCCAGGTATGGTGATCTAGAGCTCTGTGCGGCCATTTCAGGAATTTATTTAAGAGAGTAAGTGGTGTTAATAGTGTTGCCCTGCAACATTTGTCTTGCCAATAGGACACTAGAATGATGCAAAACAAAAGGCAGGTTTCCAGTATGTGTATTATTTCCAAGAATGCCTTTGGTTCACAAGTCTTGAAAACTTACTTAGAAAATGAAACTGACAGGCAGTGACAATTCAGGACTTGGTTTGGATGGTTTCCCTCCTATCAATGACCCTGCCAAAACCCAGGTAAGCAGGGGTCATAGGCAGCGTCCCGCCTATCCACATTTTGTGCGCAGCTCCCCCCCTTTTCCATTTTATACCTAGACTAGCACCATGCTTCCAACTTACTCCAACATCCCTCAGTCCCGCCCCCCATCAGCAACTCCCAGTTTAAGCTAAATTCTCCTTCACTTTCTTTGCCTTCAGCTGTAAACCCTTGTTTTCCAGGGTGCTTAAATGGAGGGGGACAGATCAGAGCAGAAGGTGAATCCAGCAAGGATCTGTTCCATCATGTGGAGACACTGTATGAAATGGTCCAGCCAGAAGACCCCGAGATGAACAAAGCTATCAGGGACCTCTATGTCCAGTGGCTTGGTGGCCCCACTTCTGCACAGGCTCAGAAGCACCTGCATACACATTACCATGCTGTGGAGAAAGCCAGCACAGGCTTTAATATTAAGTGGTAAAGCTGCTCAGCAGATCCTTTGCTGCTCCAGATGAGGCTGAAATTTCATTCTTAAGCAAATGGCAGTCACATCACAGATTTGAATTTTGAAAGTTGTAAAGTGAAGATTTGGCTTCAAAACAGGCGACGGTGCTCCCCACCCTATTTCTTCTGCCTCACCAGATCTTTGAGGCAGAAAACCAGACTGTAATTTAATTCTTTCGTCAGCTTATCCCTTTCTGCAGTCTCACCACTTTATTATTTTTCCCACTACCACAGAAGGTTAGAAAGAATTTATGAAAGGAGTTCATCATCTGGGTAACTGGATGAAAGCAAAATGGAAGCAGGTGAAATTTGGCATTCAGGGAGGAGGCACCAAAAGAAAGACTTCGAAAATGGTTTGGATCCCTGTGGGAGCTATGGAGAAAAAATATCCTGAAAATCTCCCCCCAGTGCTCTGCATGGGAGGGGCAGTTGATTAGCAGCTTGGAATGCTGCCAGCTCCTCCATTCTAGACCTCTTCCCTCCTAGCGACCGAGTGGAGCATATGCAGCCTAACCTCCTCCTAAGGTGCCCTTAGCCCACGTGCAGCATAAGGGCAGAACAGAAGTGCGCACACCCACCTTATTAGACTCTCATACATAAACATAAGGGCTGTATGTACAAACACAAGCATCAATAAAATAGAGCTTGATCATGTTTCCACATGATGCCTCATTTTTACAAAGGCTCCCTAAAATTTGGCTGCCATGTGGGTAAGAGGCTTTGTATCAGAAAGCAACAGTGGAATAGCAAGCACAAAATACAAATTTTACAAAGATCTCTACAAAAAGTGAGAAAGGTGCGCAGCAATGTTGCATTGTTTCAGTCTCCCCAGCTTCATGTGGAAAGTATGCATGCTTGACTAAGGGAGTTTTAGACACACTGCACAAGAAAAAAAGGGAGAGCATTATGCTTAGGCCTAAACAAGTCTTCAGGCAGGTGAAGGTATTCAGGTTTGCTGGTTTGGAGTTGCATTGTCCAATCCACTCTATGGGATTCTGTTGACCTTATTCTGACAGTCCATGTGATCCATTTATTTTTACGAGCATTTGCATGCTTCCTATCCTCCAGATTCTAGATAGCCTTTGAAGATAAAACCTGATTAGCCTGTTCCCATCTGTTAAGAAAAAATCACACTTAAAAAATGTAGACACATTAAAATACTTCATTTCTACAACATACTGAACTGATGAGGGATGTAGAGTAGAGGGTGTTAGAAGATGAGGCTCCCCTTGATTACACCAGGGCTCTTTCTAACTCGCAAGGTTTCACCTTACCAATCTGGCTCATTTTGAGATAGCCAGGATGGTGCAGCTTCAGCCTAAGATCAGAGAGCCCCAGGCTCAAATCTATCCACAGCCATGGAAGGTAGCTAGAGGATTTGGGGTCATCTTGCCAATCATCTCAAGATACCAGCTAGGGTTATTGTGTGAGATTTTGGAGGAACAAATGGTACCTATGCTTCCTTTGAATTCCTGAAGGAAAGGCTGGATGTAAATCCCAACAAACCAAACTTTTTAAAAGCTGCCTTTAATTAAAAGTGAAGAACAAATAGCTGTCATTAAGTTCACAGTGCAATGGGAGGCAGGTAACAACATATTTCCCTCTTCCTCCTCCCTTTTGCATAAGCTCTGTAGCTCCTGCCTTCTGTACAGGAATAAGTTACTTTCAGTGCTCATCACATTTTCAGCAGGGTACTTAAGATGCTGTTTCTTCTCCCTTTGTTGAATGGTCTGAGGCAACTTGGTCTTGGCAAGCATCTGCAGCTTTTGGTGCTGCTGGAAAGGGGCTGTGCAAACTGTATTTGCTGCAGGTGTCAAAAAAAAAAAAGTCGTGTGCCAATCCCAAGACTTGGAACATCTAAAATGGGAGACCCCCCTGCTTTTAGATGACCCCTGCAACCTGTGTTCAACTTTTTCTAGCAACACAGGGGAGGGGGGAGTGAGCCCTTCAATAACAGCACCTGTGCACCCCATCATGGCGGGAGGAGGGGGTTCACTTTTGCAGGAGTGGATCAAAAAGCCCCCACTCGAATGCCAGCACGGCCCGAGGATTCAGCTGCTCTTTGGGTTTCCGGAAGCTCTCTCTGGCTGTGCAGAGAGCAGCAAAGGCCTCAACGGGAGCAGACTTGCCTGTGAATTTCTGGACAGGTTCTTCCCTGAAATAGCAAACAGGGCCCACTTAGCAAACCCAAGAGATGGGTCCTCACCACGCCTGCAGTTACCACACTGGTAGCACAGATGGAGCAAGGGGCTGTAGGTACTTTGCAGAAACCAGCTGGCTCCCCAACAGGGATAGATGCCAAAACTCTTCCTTCCAGATGCAACGATCACCCTCTTGAGCTATAATTGGTTTTAAGCTATGATCTGCAGAGCAGGGATATCTGTGGTGGCCTGACTGTATGATTGAAGCCCTGCCTTTTATGTTTAAACACAGAAAGGGCAGGGCTTCAATCACATGATGGGTTCCACAACCAAGAATTTTTTAATACTCCCCTTGCAGATGGCCTGGAATAAACCACAAAGGTTGACTCTGGCATAAGGCTTTGCCATAACGAGGTTAGTCTGTCTTGGCTTAGCTCGATGGGTCAATCCAGCTAATGGACAATGGCAAGCCTCATTTCCTACCTGTTCTGGATTGCAACTTGTGCGCCCAGCATCTTTTCTTGGGATTACGCTATAGCTGTTGTGTTTCTGTTGTGTTTCTGTTGTGTTTCACGCTATAGCTGTTGTGTTGTGTACGCTTCTGTTGTGTTTCTGTTGTGTTTCTCAGAGAAGATGCATAAGGTGTCATTGACAAATGCTACCTGGGCACCCTACGAACCCACGTTTCCCTTTCAAATCCAAGGTGCTGCATACTTTTAATATCAGGTGAAAGGAACATTTGGTTGGGTTTACGTGATACATTAGATGGGGATAAAATTGTAGTGGGAACCCAGCTCTTGTCTAGGATTGTGTTAGAACATGGCATACCATAGTAGGCTCTATTTTGTAAACAATTATGTAAATATAGCAACTGTATAGGAGTAATTTGGGTGTTGGATGCAGTGTATTGCGTGAACCCAGACAAAACCCTTTAAGCCTAAGGCACAGGTTCAGATGTTGGATGGTCCAGGGAGACCCGAGTTCAGATGCACTAAGGATGTACTTTGCTTCTGATTTGAAGTGCAGCAATATCCTTAACCTACCCTCAGCCACAGGAGTCTCTCAGACCGCCAATCTCATAGGGCGGTTGCAGTTGATGGTGGGTGCCAAGTACATTGCCTTGAGCTCCTGGAGGATGGGCTACAAACCAACGAAAAAATGCTCCCCCCATTAAAGGAGCATGGGCTTACAAGATTCGAAGGAAAGGGTTGTAGAGGAACTCCTCTGCCAGTGTAGAAGGCACCGTTGGAAGGTCTTCATCCTCTCGGAGCTGTAAAAGGATTCAATGAGACCTCTTCCAATGTACCATATTCTTGTGGTTCACCCAGAGGATCAGCAAAAGGCATATGGGACAAGTACACCCACTCTCATCTCTGATACAGCAAGCTGGGGTATTTCCAAATACCCAATTTTTTTTAAACAAGTAATGGGGTGGGATTTCAATCACGTGGCCATCCTGAGCTTTTTTTTTACCTCTTCCCCACTACAGATGCCCCTAACAGTAGTTGTGATTTGTAATCCATTGTTCAATGATGTGTTCTGCCACCAATGTTGGCTTATTCCACAAGCCATTATTAAAACAAGCCAGGGTCTAGCAGGACCTGAGAAGCAATCACTTAGCTAATTCCCCACTATGACATTACTGGCCATAATTCTGGCTTTTATAAAGGGTTAATCTTCAGTCTTGCCCTCATTTTGGAAAGACGAGAAAACAAGAGAACAGTAGAACCACTTACTTTAGCCCAAATGAGCTTCTCTTTGACAAATTCGTTCTCTGGTTCCACCTTTAAGGCAAATTTCAAATTCCGGGTGGTGTACTCATGACCACAGAAGATTTTCTGAAAAGCAATTTTTTTTCCAGGCTGCCATATTAAGAGTAATTCACCTTGGGATCCCCTTCCACCTCCAAAGTTCTTTGCTGTGATCCCAAAGTCCCCAGTGATAGCTGTCAAAAATTGCAAATGTGGTTTTTCACATTTTGAGGAAGTAAACACACAAAAATGCAATGTAATCCATAAAATAGGATTAACTTTTTAAAATGAAGAACTGACCCAAGTTCTTTTCCCTCAACCTGGGAGGGGGCACCAAGAAAATCCACCCACATGTGATATTGCCCACCATCTGTCAGGGACATTTTCATCTGCATGCCTATCCTTAAGGGCCTCATTCAAATCTGAGGATTCTGGGGTTGTTTCCCAATCATCAGCTCCCCAGGCATTGTACAGCTTTAAACTTTTTAATCAAATAAGAATGACTATCAAAGCAAGTTTGTGATATAAAATTGAACCACAGCCCTTCCCATTATAATCCCAGATTAAAATTTAGGCTACAGGGGCTAAACTAACAGATCTTGAATATTAAACCACCACACAATACTCAAAGCATGTAAAACTGGAAAAGGCTTGTTGGGCGGAAGTGATAGCAAGGTAGATGCAGGAGGGCTTGATGTGGTCGGCCGAGGCCATTCCAAAGCAGGAACGTGGGAAAGTGGCAGCTGGGCTGATGGGGCGGATAGATGGTCACCATCCCAACGGCAGAATGACAGGATGCCACTAATGCAGGCAGCCAGGGCCACCAGGGAGAAGGAACGGCTCGCCATCTTCTCCCCTGCACCCATGGATGCGCATATAAGGAAATCTGTGTGCACGCAGCACTCTTCTTGCTGCCCCTTTCTTTTGAAGGAAATCACACTATAGGATTTCCCAGTCTGGATCAGGGCTCTGCCCACTTCCAATCCTTGCTGCTCATCCTTCCACAGGCATGTGTTTTCTTTCCTTTCTGCAGAGAAACTTTGGCCCAAAGATTGAGGTGCTCCTTTTTCCAGCCTGACGACCAAACCTGCCTTTGAACAGACAGACTCCCAAGTTGATGGGACTAAAAGAAGTGGACTGGACCAAAGGCAGATGCAGTACAAAAAATCCAAAGGTTTCTAGGTTTCCAAATGCTAGTACTCTTTGACTTACAACGGCAATTGGGACTGGAGTTTCCATCGCTAAGCAATGAGGTTGTAAAGTGCGATCACATCGCTTAGTGACTGCAATCCCTGCAGTCCCAGTTGCCATTGTTAACCGAATCCTACAGTGATTAGGAGGAGCAACTTCCTGCTGGCTTCCCACAACCAGTCAGTGGGGGAGCCGGCAGGAAGTTGCAAGTCCCAGGCTGGCAGGCAGATAAATGGCTGCTGCGGGGTGGGGGAGGGAACAAGGGAGTGCGTGGGAGGGTTGGGGAGGGTGCGCAAGGGTGTGAGGGGCTGCATGAGAGGTGATGCGTCAAGGTGCATGCGAGCTGCCACACTGGTTGGGAGGGTGCATGGGGGTGCGGGTTGTGAAGGGCGTGTGGGTGTGGGTGTGTGACCAGTGCAGCGCAAGCGGAGAGGGGCTGGAGAGGATGCATGGGGGGGGGCGGAAACTTACCCCAGTGACTTGCAACCTTCCCTGCTGGCTTCCCCGTTGACTTTCTGGGGAAGCCAGCAGGGAAGGCTGCAAATGGTGATCACTGAGCACTGCCACCTGTTAACTGTGAGCTGGTTGCCAATCATCCAGATTGCAATCACTTGACCATGGGGGTGCTGGGATGGCCAGAACTTGAGGATTGGTTGTAACCACCATTCATTCATTGCCATCATAACTTTGGTCACTGAATAAATGGTTGTAGGTTGATGACTACCTTTACTCCTGGTTTTTTTAAATTCATGCCACACATAGAAAAAGGGGTGGGGCTTCAAGCAGTTGGTTGCAACCACAATCTTGATTGTTTTGATCCCCTCCCTTTCAGGCTGCCCCTGGGCTGAACCAAGATTAGTATGATTTCATTTTCATTTATACGTAATAAATCTGTAGATTTCATAACATTCCCCTTCAGTCATGTTAAACTTACAACCTATTGGCACCTTTTGGGCGGGTCTCTGGGGGCCACACCCAAAGCCCTTGGGGGCTAATGTGGCCCTGGACCTCCAGGCCTCTCCCCCTGCCTTCTTAAGCCCTGACATCTGGCACCAAGCTTTGCCTAAGCCTCTGTGCCCCTCTATCCCCATTGCTGGCCCTTAAATGGGAAACTCAACTGGGCAAGGCTCTTTTCTTGGCTTTTGGGCCTGGCTTCCTCTCCCCTGGCACATCAACAGTATTAGAAGCTCAAACCTACTGTCTCCTTTGGCAGCCCGCCAAGGATCTCTGTCAGGCTCTTGTGCAGCTGTTTGGCCGTGCATTCGAGGAGTCTCCCACAACCACCGACAAGTAAGGTGTCACCTGAAGAGGGAGAGGATGCTCTCACAGATGAAGAACCAAGCAAGAACCCCCTCTTGATCTCCCCCAGGCAACTCTGCCCCTGGCAGGCCAGCTGTTACTCAAGAAGCATCAGCAAAGCAATTCTAACTTGAGTCTCACATTCAGAAGGCTTCTACTTCCATTAAAACACCTTCCTGGCAACTGTGCATCATGTTGCATCCCAGTGCTACCCCATTTGTTTATTTACTTGTTTGTCCAATTTATATCCCACCTTTTCAATGATTGTTCAGGTGGTTTCCTTCATTTTATCTCCACTGCAACCATCCCATGAGGCAGGCTGGCTGAGAGAGGGTGACTGGCCCAAAGTTCATTCAACAAGTTTCCATGTCTGAAGATGGACTTGACACAGGTTTCCCCAGATTTAGGCACTCACAATATGTTCCATCGGTTTTGATTCACTGACAGAACATGAACCACTGATTGTTCTCTTCAAATGATATTGATCTTTTCAGACCCCTCCCCTGCTCAGCTCTGATTACTGGAAGCAACCGAGAATCAAAAGAAAAGCCAGCTTCCTCAGGAGCTTAATGTGGCCTACATTATTTTTCTTCCTCCAATTTTATCCCCATAGCAACAGACCTACTCATCTACCTGTGCTTGTGGCCCACTACACTTTGTAGCTCTCTCAAACTACTGAGCCTTCAGTCACCAAATTAAGCCCAACTTACTTTGTGTATAAACAAAGACATTCTGATCTATTCATAAACCATGATTAAAACAAGCCATGGTTTAGCCACTAAGGTTAACATGAAGTGTTAATACAGTCTAAAACTTCTTGTGGCATAAGTGGCTCATCTTTGCCCCATAAATGCCCTAAAGCCACAGTGTGGTAATTACAAAGACCTGCATCTATTAATCAGTAGCCCTTCCATCTCCCATTCCTGCTTGTGTTCTTGGGCAAAGATTTTCCAATCTAAACAGCCCAGCTGCAAGGGCTCATGGGATATCATGCAAATGGAGAAAGCGGATGGGCATTCTGTCAATTCCAAAATGGCAACTTTGTCCCGCCAAACAATCAACTGCCTGATGATTGTACAACCCTACTAAGGGTTACACCCTACAACTGACAAATCAACTGGGTTAAGCATCTTATGTGAACACAGGGTCAATCAAGCCACCTAATCCAGTTTTGTACGAAGTATGTGCATTACCACCAAGCTGTGGTTCTTTTCCTTGATACTTACATTGCTCCTTTCAGCTAAGGATGCTGGGAAATGGGCCATGGGCAAAGCAACCCCAAAGGGTTGGAAGTATTCCTACAACATGCTGGTCAGATCATCTGTAGATCTAGCAGGTGCATTCCGCTAAGCTGGGTAACCTAATCTTGTTGACTTTATTCACTGGGGCGTCTTACACACTATTGCCCACACCCTATTGGGTGAACCTAGAAAATGAGTTAACCCAAAACTGTTTCAACAGCTTTGTGCATGTGAGCAGTTATTCCCCCGTTCCCTAGCCCAAAGTCTCCAGGACAAACATTACCACCAGGACTGTAATTGTCATTTGCTTCTCAGGACAGACCTGTGAAAGCTGCAGGAGCGTTCAGAGAATCATTTTCCCACATGAAGTAGCAGACATGTCCTGTAGTGTGGCCTGGAGTGAGAAGGCACCGTACATTGATGCTGCCAAACTGTGCAAAAGAAAAGAGGACGTGTTTCTAATCAAAGCCCAAGGCAGCTGCCAACCATCCACCCCTGCTTGAAAAAATTCCGACTGCCACAGGCTTGCTGAGTTCCCACAACATTCTAGACTAGGCTAAAATAGGGTTGGCTCATTCACGGTTCAGTGTGTGGTGCGAAGCCAGCCTTTGTCTTGACAAGTGGAGTGACCAAGGCCATCTTGGGAAGGCATCCATTCCTCCAAGGTGGCGTCAAGTCACATGGAAAGCCAAGCAGCCACCAGCACCCCAACAGGCTGAGCACAGACCCTCTACCACAGAGGGCGGGCAAAAGGTTGACGGGAAAAGGCCAGAAGGTTGGAAACCTCAACTGCACTCTGGGCAACTGCTAGGAACAGCCAACAGAATGGGAAGGTGAGCCAAGAGACCTGGGACAAAGTCTTTGGAGGAATGTAGCATCTCTTTCTTCAGGTGGTGAACTTACCCAATGAATAGGATGACCAGTATGAAACTTAATAGGGTTGTACAATGCTTTGGTACAATTGGAAGAGGTGTTTCAGAACTTGTAGGAGCATGAACCCAGCATCTGCCTGTAACTCATTAAAACATCACATTTCTCCAGGATTGTGTTGTGGCAACAGAAATTCCCTGTAACGTCCAGGTGGAAAATGATGGTGCTGTTTTCATGATTTGGATGCTGCATTTGTGACCCCTGTATGTTCTGAAATGTACAGAGCCCTAAATGTTTTGTGAATACTGTACGACAGTTTTCTTAACCTGAATGTAACATGTTCTGTGAGCCTGCTGATGAAGTAACTGAAAGGAATTAAATTCAAACAGTACCTGCCTTCTGCTTTACAGTCTTTTGGCCAGCAGATGAAGAGCTTTCTGTTCATCCAGGCCATTTAAACAAAATTAAGTTTTAAATAAATAGTGCTATAGCTTTCTAAGTGATGTTTTTAGACACAGCTCAATTGGCCCTTGTTGCATTATTGAATTAACCCATTTTCTGGCCTCTGCATAATACTGTGAACTAAATTAACCAATGGGATGGGTTTGCACAACACAGTTAAGGCCATAAATACTGCAAAACACCATTAGATGGCAATAAAGCTTTATTGCTCTGCTGTCATCTGGAGTTTTGCAGGCCAGATAAAGTAGCTGTGCCATGAAACAAACAAGCTAAGATTAAACCCAAGATTAGCATGTTATGCTACTAGATCTTTAACTAACCTGCTTGAGCATATTGTGTCAACACCATGATCTTGTCTTTGCCAGAAGAAAAGCTCCAGGTTGCTCTTTTTAATTTCTGTATGTTGTACTGTTAACACTGTGCCTTGTTTGACTCATTCCTCTATTAGCCTCCCAGAAAATACTTGTGTGAGGGAAATCGTACAAATTTAAACCATAATCTTAATTACAATGAAAACAATAATTGTAAAATACTGTTGCTGCACTGAACTAGAGCTGTTTGCTTAAACTGAGACGGACTATCTTTCAGGATCAAGGGACATGCTTTGCCTTTTAGCAATCTCTGGGGTTTACCATTAAAAAAGTGGTTGAGGTCAGAGTTTGGGCTACCAGATCTGGGGTGCAAAACCTCAAATGACCACCAGAGGGCTAGCTATATCTCTCTGTTGTCTTCTGGTGGTCATCTGCATCATTTCAGCCCAGATCTGGCAACTCTCCAAAGCATTAGACCTACCTCTACCTACACAAAAAAACCTGTTACATGGCATTTTGTGCCAAATTCCAGCAGCCCAATGAAGGCAGGCTAGGCCACCTATGGAGGCAGATATTTATATGCATCTAAGGACCCATCTTCTCTGCAAAGCTTACTAATAAAGGGTTTCTGATGAATTGTGTGGGGTATGTTTTATTCAATTATTTGCAGTTGCAACTCAGCTTCAATTCTAGAAAGAAGGTTTGGACATCATTGCTTATTATCGGTTATCCTGGTTCATAACTATGGGACAGCCTTTGGAGACAAATTGGAAGCTGTAACTGGTCCAGAATGCAGCAGCAAGAGGACAGGTGGGATTATCCTGCCATTGCCGTGTTATCACCTCTCCTGAAATCACTGCACTGGTTACAAACAGGCTTCTGGGTCCAATTCAGAATGGAGTTACATCAGGCATTGCCTCCCCATTACTGAATATTCCCATCTGGAGAGAACATCTTGGGAGAGTCTGTGAAGGGTTCTCTCTCTCTGAAGTGAAGGGACCGTGGATGAGACAACAGATCTCCTTTGTAGTGGCCCCCACGCTTTGGAACTCCTTATTGCCAGAGGCCCATAAAGCTTCCTCCCTCCCTCCTGGTTTTTAGATGTTTACTTCATTGAGCCTAGCTAAGTTTTATTGGCATCCATGAGGGACAATTGGTGTATTATTCTTAACTTATTGTTGTTTTTTAATTCTGATCTATTTTACTGTTGCATTTATAATTTAATTTGTAAGCTGCCCAGTCATTTGGATTGGGTGGGCTATAAACACTGAAAAATAAATAACTCAATTTCATCTTTTCATTTGCATACAGAGATCAGAGTCATTGGATTACCTTCTGCCCACATCATTCCATCTCACTCTTTTAATAATACGTGCAATGGCCAGCTGAACTGGACCACACCTCCAGTTCCCAAGGGTGACTGAAATAAGTAGGTGGGCATGAGTAGGTGGGTGGCTATTTCCTGTTTTTTGTCTTCTGAGCTTGTCTTAGCTGTCCTAGCTAAGCTGCCTTAGCTTGTCCTCCAAAGTTACAGCTGAGTCTCACATCAAAAGAAGGGTTCCCTGGTCAATGCAGTTTCTCAGCTTCTCTGCTTATCCTTATTGCATCCACTGCAATGGCATGCCGAGTGCTTTCGTCAATAATCAGGTACATATAATTCATACTCATTTATATGATGGCATTTAAAAACTGTTTCTGGACTTTGTTCTAGCTCACAGATAACCACAGGTTTTTGAAACTGGTGAATTCAAGAAAGTAACTACTTAAAATATAAATCGAAGAAAATATTTGTAGCTCAGGTTGAACTGTGGAGCCCTTGGTGCTCTCTGAGCCTTGTTGTTTTCTTGCAGACGTTTCATTGCCAGACTAGGCAACATCTTCAGTGCAAAGAGGGAGTGGGCCTTGCTCTCTGTTTGCCCTGCTTGTGTTGGTGGGGGTGTTGTTCTCTCCTTGGGAGTTCTTTAATTGGGCTGTTGTTTGCTGCTTGGTTGATTGCCTGAGTTAATAGTTCCTTGATTAGGGTATATTGTGCTGTTTGATGGTTCATCTGGTGTTAATCCTAGTGTTGATTTTTGCCTATCTGGGTGTCGATTGCTGGCAAGGGAGTGTCCTGGTCTTTTGGCTTTTCTATCTTCTCTTTTGAATGGTATGTAAATATTGTTTACCTCTATGTGTCTGTTGATGGCTGCTTGGTCTGAGTGCCAGGCTTCCACATACTTAAAATATTTCCAGTAAGATCCTTTAGGTGTGTGCAGAGAGGAGGTACCCATGAAGGAAAGTGATATTGTTCTCACTGTGCAAACAGTGTGAATCATATAATCTGGACATCTGCTGGGGGGGGGGGGAGGACAAATGATGCAAATCAATTTGTGCCATGTATGTAATGATGTCCCAATACAAATGACATCACCGTGGATAGTTCTAGACATCTCCGCAACTAAGCCATACTGCAATACAACAATCAAGATGAACAAGGGTGTGATCCATTCCCTGCTTCTTACCTTTAATTCCTCCTCATGAGTCACTCGGTGCGTCAGAGCTCCTACCCGTTCGTCTCCCCCATATACCTCCAGGCCAGGATAAAGCTTGGCCAGTTCTTCATTGTCTCTTGCATGATCCCTTGGAAGAGAGGAGGAAGAGGAGAGCTAGGAGGCTGTCAAAAGGAGCTCCTATAGCCTTTCAAAATTCTCCACCCCACTTGTAGATGGAGAAGCTCTTTGAATTTTTCACAAATTCAAAGAATTCAAGAATTATTCTTCAATAATTTCTCCAGAACTGGGCTGAGGTATCTCAACCACTGAAAAAGTCCTCTGGGAGATCTTCCCTTGGGCTTGAAGGGAGGCTGCAGAAAGCTACAGAGACAGAAGCTTCACTTGTTTCGTTTGTGCCTCATGAATTCAGCCCGCCTTGAACTTGAAGAGGGAGGAACGCTGTTCTCTGCTCCCAAAGAACCACTGGAAGAGCCACACCAAGCATACTTACCAGTGATGATGGGTGGTCAGAACAGCTTTCAGAGTTATGCCTTCTCTTCGGATGATCTCTAGGAGCTAGGGGGAAAAAACCCACAGAGAGCATAGTGCACATTTGGTTAGGATCTCCTGCAGCTTCTCCCCAGGACAGCCAGCTAGTAGGGGTAGTGGTGAAAGTGCTGGACTAGGAGCAGGGAGACAAAGGTTCAAGTCCATGAATTATACCACCTTACCTTAGCCTACCCTGATGTGCTTCTGCACATTCAAATCCTGAATAATTTTGCAGCAAACTCTGGAGTTAATCCTTCCTCAACCAGGATAGTCAAAGAAAGTAAGGGAAAGAGTATGGGACATCCATGGGGGAGTGGGGTATATAAAAAAGTGAAGATGTATCACATGTAAAAGGGACTGAGCTTTGATCGTGCACTTGGGCCTGCCAACCTTTTCAACTCCCCCTGCAGATTCCCTAAGGGGAGCTGCTCCAAAGGACTGAATTCATCCAATCACTTGCAAAACCAGCCTATATCACCTGTCCCAATTTTATAATTTCTTCCAAGACTAGTTTGACCCCATTTACCCGCTTGGAAACAGCAGCATCCACTGCAATGGCGTGCCGAGTGCTTTCTTCAATAATCAGGTACATGTAATTATCTTCCAAAATTGAAATCACTTTGACCTTCATGCTCCAGAGATTCAAGGGTCATGGGAGCAAACTGCCCAAAGGAAAACCAGATTAGTTAAGAGCAATTCCAAACCACTTTGTCTGTCTTATCTTGCATACTAGTTGCAGCAACCTGATATAATTTGTTCGAAGTCTTGCTTCACTAAACCTACCCTTTTCCTTTGGTGCTCTTTGTAACTGGAAGTCCCTCCCAAATTCTTATACTGTGCAACCATGAGGACTAGAAATTTGCTTGACTTGTTCTGGTTTACTTAGAACAATTTTAGATCCACTAGTTTGAATATTAAATGGGGGGAGGGCTACTCAAGCCCTTCCCTCAGTTTTTTACTCACTGAACAAACAAACAGGGAGACTAGTAGTTGTTTGCCAGGTGAGTTCAGTGGGGCAGTCCCTAACAATTTTTCCTTCTTAGTCAAGAGTTGGCTAATACAAGATCCTAGGATGGAGATGAGAATAGAAAACCCCGGTGATGCTGTAAGAGGCAAAAGTGAAGGTGGACTAAAGGTATGTTTGTCTTCCTACCTGAAAAAAGACTGATAAATATTTGCAGCAGTCTTACACTGGACAAATTCAAGCAGGAAACAGCTGCTGTTATTCAGCTGATGAGGAAGAATGAAACCGTATCAGTTTAAAAAAAGCAAGCTTTACAGGGAAAGTGGAAGCAGCTCCCCACCATCACAACCAAACGAGGAAGCAGCAAGAGGGATTTCTGGGAGACTCAGTCTCCCTCTGGATTTCAGGACCGGCTTCACACCACTTACTCAGGAGGGAGAACATGGGTCTCTGCCCATATACAGACTGCCTCTCTTAACTGACTAGATGCTAAGCCTCTTTCCAACCTGATCAAAACCAAAAGGGCATTTTTTCTTTACTTTCCTTTTCGTATCTTCAAAGGCGCAGTGATGATTATAACGTCTGCACGCTGCAGTTTTAACTGCGATTTTTAAGTCACAACAACAATCGCCTCGGAGGCGCAGTCGGCCCGCTTCCTGCCCGGGCCGCTTCGCTTCACCCGCGAGGCAGGCGGCGACGGGACTCCGCGCTCGCAAGCGCCCCGGCCACCCGCGCCCCGCCCCTTCCCGGAGGCCGCCCCCCTCCGCACGGCACGGGAGAACGCCGGCGGGCAGCCTCCCCAACGCCCGCCCCGCCGCCCCGCCGCCCCCCTTGCCTGGCGAGCCGCGGCAACCGGCGGCAGGTTCGGGCGCGACTGGCGGAGAGCCCCGCGCCGCCTCCCGGGCTCGGCGCCAGCGGAACCACCGCGACCCCACGCACACGTCCTCCCGCCGACGCGCCTCTCCGTCAGCCGGGTGGGCGGCCAGGGGAGGAGACGCCCGGCTCGGAACGGCCGCGGGCGGGGACGATGGTCCGGGGAGGGGAGGGGCCTCGCGCCCCGCCCAGGTATTTATTCTGCACGGCCGCCGCCAGCGCTCCCCGCCGGCCGGCCGGCCTGCGGGCCCCGGCGGAGGAAGCGGCGCTCTGAGCGCCTCGGCCGCGCGCGCTTTGCCTGCGGAGGAGGGCGGATTCCAGAAGGCGCCCGGGAGAGGGGAAGGCGGAAGGCAGCTCGCGGGCGGATTCCGCCGCTCCCTCCGGGCTACACTCAAGGGTCGGTCTCAGCCGCGGGATGCCAAGCGGCCTCGCCCAGCCAGGCGCGCACCCGCGCCCTCCCCGGCCCGGCGGAGAGCCGGAGTTCCCCACTGGAGGCGCCGCCTTGCAAGGAGCGGTGCCCCGCCCGAGCGGGCCGCCCACTGCCTGCGGGCGGTTTTCGGGGCAGCAGCATGAGAGCAACATCGCCTCAGAATGAGACTACGGTTTCTCAAAACTGGCATCCGTCCTCTTAATCCCAGTCTTCTATTTTGGACATTTTCAGCACAACTGCCCAACCCAGCTTGGCTTTCAAACCACACGTATTGCCGAAATTCCCCACAATGCGTGAAAGATCACCTTTTGATATCCCCAAAGCTGAAAGATGCTTTTTTGTTCTTATTTAGTAACAGTCACTCCAGTAAATTCAGTAAGGATTAGAAAAAGTCCAGGGAAAAGATCCATTCCACCTGTAAAACATCTTGAAGTCTGCAGGAACACTGAAGGAAGGAACCAAAAGCATACTACCTTTTTGTTCATAGCCAATGCAAACTCAGGACATGGCCCTTGTAACATTCGGCACAGAGGAACTGGCATTTTAAACAAGGTATCCTGAGAATTAGGCAGGGAGAGACATATGTTTTCTTTTGCCAGATCTAGCCTTATGGTTTCCAAGGCAGATGAAATGGTATTCAAATTTCTTGAAGTTGAAAATGGCAACATTTTCTTGTTCAATAATCTCTTAAAGTATATTTATTAGATATATTTATTTACATGTACATTAGCTGAATCAACAGGGAATGACAATTCAAGCAAGCTTGTAATGAGTCTGCTACACTGAAGGCTTTCCAAGCGCAACTTGGCCTTGTAGCTTAAGGAGAGAGGGAGAGGGAGAGAGAGAGAGAGAGAGAACGCCATTTTTTATTGTCACTGCTTCCCCGGCACACAAGGATCTCTGAGAACTGGGGTTTTTCCAGAGTGCTGAGAATATTTAATGAAGCTGCTAGTTATTTCTTGTTGAAGCCATGATGTTAAATTCAATTGTAAGTTTTTTTCTTTTTAAAGTGCAGCGTAGAAACAACAGTGCTGTCAAAACAATCACCGTTTTCCTATTTAAAGATAACAAATACCTCTATTTATTTGTTCCTGGCAACATCACCTCTCCTCTGTGGGTTTCCCAGCCTGCTCCTACTTCTCTGAGAGGCTGGTGGTGTGCTAGGGGATCTGTGTGCTCACAGGCTCTTTGCTTGTTGACAAAGCAGCAAGCGCGTGCAGATCTCAAACATCAGGATCAAAGGAGCATTTGGAATAGCAGAAAATACTTCTTTGCAGGTAAGAAAAGTTCATTTCGGGGTTTAGAAAGAACACAGACGTTTTCTTACGGAAGTCTTTCAAGTAATTATGAATGGAAAATCAAACAGTGAAACGAGAGACTAGAGTGTGCATTTCAATTCAAGAGGCAAAGGGTTCAAAGTCATCTTCCAAAGAAAGCCCATGGCACTTGTCCACATTTGACCCCATGACAAAAACCACAGCCCCTCCACTCCCCGGTAGATACATCCACACAACTCCCATGCATCACATTAAAAAAAAATTATCAGCTGAGTGCTAAGGATACAAGTAGTTAGATTTTAACAGTTTTTTTAAACTGCAAAGTGCTTTGGTGGCTTTTTCCTACTGAATTCAATAATGTGAGTAAGTTCAATAAAACAGGACAATGAGACATCAATTTCCTGAACTAAATAACAGAAAAAGAAAAACAGCAGTGGATCTACAGTATATCATTTACTCTTTCGGCACCTTGAAGTTGTCTTTTTCTTTCCGGATGGCTCCCATGGTCCGAACGGGGTCTGTTTCCCGAGCATGATGCTGCACCGTTGCTTCTCTGTCCAGAAGGAAGAAGACTTGTTAGGGCAGGGTTTCTCCACCAGGGTTCTGTGGCACTCTCAAAAGGTCACCAGGGGTTCCCTGGGAGATCACAATTTAAAAAATTATTTCAAATTTGGGCAACTTCACAAATAGGTAAGTTTCGTTCCTTATGTTTAGTTTAAGAACATTGTTAATGCATATATCTACAGGCCAACCCATGAAATGAATATAATAATTTTGTAACTTCTGGCCTATCTTTGAGCCTGAATGTGCAGGGGTTCCCTGAGGCCTGAAAGATATTTCAAGGGTTCCTCCAGGGTCAAAAGGTTGATAAAGGCTGCATTAGGGAGGTTATATAGACCACTTTCAGCATATTAAACATGCCTTCCCCAGCTTGGTAGCCTCCAGATGAGTTGGGCCGGTTAAGTCCCAGAATCCCTAGCCAGCAGTGGAACTCATGGCTATGAATTCTGGAAGTTGAGGGAACGCTGAAAGCAAACCATAAGCAAGGCAATGCCTCTTATTCCTTTCTGTGCTCTGTCTCTGACATTCAGGAAGGCAGGATGCTGCAAGGCAGTTGATTCAGCAAACACATGTTTACCTTTATTTATTTATGTAATAGAACAAAAAGAAGAAGAGTAATTTCTTTGAGAAATCCATAATGCTGAGAAAGGTTGAAGGAAATAGAAGAGGACGACCAGCAGCAAGGGGGATGGACTCAGTTACAGTGGTGCTGGATGCACTTTTGGAAGATCTGAAGGACCAGGCTGGGGACAGATCCTCCCGGAGAAAATCTGTCTCTGTGGTTTCTAAGAATCAATACCTCTTGATAGCACATAATCAATCATTCAGTCTCCTTATTCAGGACAAACCAGACAAAAGGTTTCCCTTTTTTTTCAGCTTCTGCTGGAAGCATCTGGGTGGCTACTGTGAAAAATAGGATGCCAGACATTTTTTGGTATATAAATGTATCTTATATACATTTTGGTATATAAGAAGGTGCTTATATACTAAATAATTCAGGATGAGAGAAGGTGGGCTTCAAATTAGTTCTGTTTACAGGTCAAGGCTGACACTCAGATGCTCCCTTAATTAACTGGGACTTTCCCATGAGCTGATAGCACACTTTCCAAGTTCTCCCATTGCTGCAAAGAAAACTGAGAGGCTGTTCATTTTCTTTTCAACCTCCTGACAGCAAAGCAAGAAACCACTTAAAATCATGGCAAAATCTTTGGGGACAGGACTGGGCAGGAGATACCTACCTGTAAGGTAAAGGTAAAGGTAAAGGTTTCCCTTGACGTAAAGTCCAGTCGTGTCCGACTCTAGGGGGCGGTGCTCATCTCCGTTTCTAAGCCTTGGAGCCGGCGTTGTCATAGACACTTCCGGGTCATGTGGCCAGCATGACGACTCGGAACGCCGTTACCTTCCCGCCGAAGCGGTACCTATTGATCTACTCACATTTGCATGTTTTCGAACTGCTAGGTGGGCAGGAGCTGGGACGAGCAACGGGAGCTCACCCCGCCGCGCGGTTTCGAACCGCCGACCTTCCGATCGGCAGCTCAGCGGTTTAACCCGCAGCGCCACCGCGTCCCTACCTGTACCCCTTCCATTTTCCTTCCCCACATCTGGCTGGATCTATGCATGTGTGTGTGTGTAAGATAGGCAGGCAGACAGAAACATCTAATAATGAACAGAGGGATGATATTCCCTGAGTGATCCTGGTTTTCCAGGGCGGCATAACTATTTTTAGTAACACAAGTTTTGGTCCATCAAACATTTCAATGTGTGATGCAGCTGACTGGGGAGTTAGTTTGGTTCCCCTAACCTACTACTGAATGTTTAGGATGTTTGCACAAAATCCCCCTGAATGCAGTGACACCTGTTGTGCAAACAGGGCCACTGAGTGCTCACTTCTATTTAGCCGCAGTCCTTGGTTAACAGCAATTGGGACCAGAATCTCTGTCGCTGAGTGACACTCATAAAGTGCGATGTTGTGTGACTGCACCACTTAGTGACAGAAATTCTGACACTACTGGTTGCCATCATTAAGCAATGTGGGTTGTTAAGTGAGGACATCACATGGTCATCCTTTGCTTGTAGGAAGCCAGCAAAGGTCACAAATGGCGATCACATGCCCACAGGACACTGTGATGTCCTAATAGTGACCCAGGCATCGAGCGTCTGAATTGTGATGACGTGACCGCAGGGATGCTGCAATTGACATAAGTACGAGGACCAGTCGTAACTACCACTCGTTCAGCACTGTCATAAGTTTGAATGGTTGTTGAACAAGTGGTTGTTAAACATGGACCACCTGTAAAGTATCTTTGAGCATGTAACCTTACAAAGGTGAGGCTTTGTAAAGAGCTTGAACATTGAACAGATTTACTTTAATTTCTAAAAATTGCTTTGTAGAGCATATTTTGTTTTCTCACCCCCCTATTAAAATACTGGACTCATTTATGTATGTATTGCTATTAACAGTTTTCAAAAGCAAAAGAACAGTTCCTACATTTGGGGCTGAAATAAAAAAGGAACGTTCTCTTTCAGCTGCTGAACACTTGCTTATCCAAAAGTGACCTACTGAGTGCCAGGGGGCAGCTTCTTTTTTCAAACCAGTTGGGAGACAGCTGCCTTGCCACAACTGTCCTGCCACAGAGAAATTACCTCACTCTCATGAATGGGTTGTATGTGAATTCTTCACCGATGGTTGATGGGATGGTTGCCTCACCTCCATCGTACTTGGCCTACAAAAAGAAGGGAAAACCCCCAAGACAGAATCCTTGAGAGATGCACCTACTGTGCATCTGCATCAGTGATAATCTGTTGCACCAGTGGTGGGCACAACCAAAGCCAGCATTGGGAAGAATCTCTCCCTTTATTCTTTGCCATTTTTTGACCCTCCCAGCAGAATGGCTGACCATTTCTGCCAGGGCTCTGAACAAATCACAGAAAACCACAGCAACGAGGTAGGTCATAGGATTGCGATTGCCAACCCCTGCATTAATGCCCTGGGGAAGTTCGAATAGGACCTTCCTACAACCAAAGAGAGCAAGCGAAAGGCAAGCTGAGACTTCCTAGCAACCACTCCTGTTTTTCCAAGGAAGAAAAGTGCAAATTCTCTTGCCTTTGCCCATGACAGCTTTCTCTGGATGGCAGGGTTATCTGGTTCCACGTACTGGGCAAACTTTAAGTTGTTGATGGTATATTCGTGGCCACAGTAGACTTTCTAGCCAGGAAAGAAGCAGATGAAGAGAAAGTTAGAAGCCACCAATTCAGAAACTGTAGGTCAGCCTAACCTGGTACTTTCCAAAAATTATTTAAATATTGCAAAATAATGATAGATTAATGTATATTTCACAATATTATTTGTCTCAATTGCTTAAAATGGGGGTGGAGGGTCTTCTGGGGCCAGGGAGGGATACATTTGGCTTTTGTGATTATGACTTGCATGGAACTGTGTTTTGCTAATCCAGGTTTAAAATGCTGTATAAACCCGGCTCACTATCTTTGAGCCCCCCTATCTATTCCCCAAGAGGTTTTGTAGTTATACCAAAATACCGTTTCAGGAGGGAGGCGCCCCAAGACCTCAATCAAAGCTCTGTACATTTCTTCCGGAGTTCCTTCAAAGAACTTTCCACAACCAGCCACAAACAGGGTGTCCCCTGGAAGAAAGACGGGGTTCAAAAAGTAGAAATTGACTACTATGCTAAGAAGGACTGGCACACCGCTGAAAGCACATGAATTGGGCACAGTTGTACAGAAGGAATGAATACTAACACACATTTATTTAGTTCTTGCAATGGACAAGATGCTGTATGGCATAGAACAAAAATGTAATCTCCATTGTAGTTAGCCTACAATGTTAGTTTATTTGAACTAACACATTTTATTAAAAGTATAAACTTTTGTGAACTATAGTCCTGAAGTCCTGCTATGCTGCTTTATTGCAGTGGGAGTGTTGTTTTTGTTCCTGGGAGGGGTGAGTGAAGAACACCAGTATACTCTGAGCAGGGTCACCCAAGGTGTGAAGGTCACCCTGGCTGCCCAAGCAGGCACTTATACTGGGCAGTAGTAATACAAGAAGATGCTGCAGATGGATGTTCACTTTAGTGACAATGGCAAGCACATCTTGCTGTGCAAGAGAAAGCAACGGTAAACCATTCCTGTAGTTCAGTGGTCAACATACTACTTCCTGTAGTTCAAGTCAACGTATTACTAAGGCAGAGCTGAAGGTCTTTCAGAATACTAATGGTGTTTATGATGTAGGTAGATTAAAGCCTTTGGGTCATCTAGTTGCTGATGATGCCTTGCAAGAAAAGAAAATCAACAAGACTCAATTAGAGCAGCAATGGGTACACCGGTGGAAGATATGAAAGACCAGGTGGGAGACAGGTCATCCTGGATAAAATCTATCTATGGGATTATGAAGAGTCAACTCAACTTGATGTCAATCAGCTTAGTTTAGTCTGAAAAGGTGCTACCAGACTCCTCCTATACCTATTCCATGTAGCTTTACAATATAAGCTGTTTTTGTCAATCCAAATAGTACCAACTAGATTCTCTTGCATCTTTCCTTCTTGGATCTTAGTTTGATGAAAGAGAATCTTTGGAAATTTCTTTCAAAGGAGAAGAGTTTTTTGGAGAAAAGCTGGGTGGAGTTGTGATTTTCTTGGCCTTTACTAGTAATAAGATTGCCATGTATAAAATGTCTTTCTATGTACATCTCTCTCTAGCAGTCTGAAGTTTCCTTGACCTCTCATATTTCTTCAATCCCAAGGCACAAGATCAAGAGGGAAATCCTCCCATGGAGCTTCTTCAGACTAGGATCAGCTGTGGCTCCTAAGATATGGAAAGATTTGGAAGAAATTCTCAAGTATCCAGCAAGTAAGATAAAAATTATCTAGACCCATATCAATTGGGTTTCAGGCTGGGATTTAGTACTGAGAGACCCTCGGCCATGCTTGTTGATGACCTGTGGTGGAGCCAGGATGGCAGTGATGAATCCTATGCTCCTTGATCACTCGGTAGCTTTCAATATTATCCACCACGGTATCCTTCTGAGCTGGCTCCATGGGTTGAGGATTGGGGGCACCATTTCATGGTGGTTCCCCTCCTTTCTCCAGAGCTGATTCCAGTTGGTGTTGGTTGGGGGGGAAGAGATCATTCCTTAGGCCACAGGGTTCTACTCTCTCCCCACTCCTTTTTAATATCTAAATGAAACTGCTGGATGAGGTCATCCACCTATTTGGGATGATATCCAATTATATCTTTCAACTCTGGGCCAGCCAAGTGAGGCTGTCAAGGTTCTGTTCCAGTGCCTGAAGGCTGGATAGGTTTGGATGGGGAGGAACCGTCTCCAACTCAATCCTACCAAGACCAAGTGGCTATGAGTGTTTGGGATCTGGGGCTGGGACTTAGAGGCCATTCCTACCTGAAGAACCACCACCAGAGAGTGGAGGTAGAAGTCCTTGGTTACAGAGGGGATGACCCTTTCCCCTACGTTGTGGTCTCAATGGCAAGCAGGGTCTCTGCCCAGCTTTAGACAGAGCACCAGCTGTTGTCTTACCAGGGCTGGGGTAGCCTAGTGTCAGTGACACAGGCCCTAATAACCTTATATTTGGATTACTGTGAAGACGAAACCAAGGAACTATCCTTGAAGATGGTTTTGAAGGTAGAGCTGGTGCAGAATACAGTTACTTGATTGATAAATATAGCGCTGTGTAATGCAACTACTTTGGATTCAAAGGCAGAAGAGTGCTCTGAAGCATGCATTGGCATGAATGTAACCCCTTAAATCAAATACACAGCAACTGTGAAAGGCAGCAGATGAGCCCCCATAATTCTGATGCTGAAAGGGCTGTACTGGTTGCCTGGAGGTTACTGGGCCCAAATTAAAAGGTTGGCATAGATCTATAAAGCCCTGTAGTATTGAAAGGTTGGCACTGGAGAGATCAGGTCCAAGTTCATCCTCAGCAATAGAAGTTCACTGGGAGGCTTTGGGCCAGTGATTCTCTCTTAGCCCAACCCCCTTACAGGGTTGCAGAATGGAATTTTGGAAGAGTGTGCGCTACTTTGAGCTGCTCAACAAAAGGTGGAATGTACTGCAAATTGAACAACTAAATACATGGCTTGGGACACAGGGTTTAAAAGATCCCAACAAAGGAATCCAACTATTCATTCAGATCACCTGAGGAGATGCTCCTTGCCATTCCAGCAGTAGGTTCAGCCCAGAATGCAGCTGGCAGTGCCCACATTAGAGAACCCTTTCCCAAGGAAAGAGCACCTCCTTTCTGTTCAATAGGAACTGAAATCAGGCCTGTTTACCCAGGGATTTGCTGGGTCCCAACTTCTTCAAGACAAGATAGCCTTTAGAGTGCCTTCAGTTTGATTTTCTGCTTTAAATAAGCATATTTCAGTGTTTTTCCTTTGCTGGTTTTATTGTTGATGTTTTTGTTGAAGATTTGGTTGTTCTGTGCACTGGTTTCCTTCAGGAAGAAAGCTATTGTGGAAATACTACTCATAATAACAATAAGCTCTTTGGAAGGCCGTGGTTCTGGAGTGTACCTGTGAACACTGCTGGCGGCTCTGAGCTGTTTGGCTTTGTCACAAAATAGCAGATGTGTCCAGATGTGTGGCAGGGGGTCGAGAGGCATTTCACATTGAGGGAGCCCACCTGAGGAGGGAAGAAATTTCCTGGTTACTAATGGGGATGCTTTGACACCATCTGCGGATTTGATATAGCTCAGATGACAAATAGCAAATAGCCTCCAGAGGTAGACAGAAGCAGAGCACCAAACAGAAGCTGGTGTGAATCCGGTTGCTCCAATCCATTACAGCCCCAATGCTACCTTAATGGTTCCATTTCTTGAGCTGGATGCGTATTTGCTGGCCAGCACAGAAGTTTTTCTGTTGCAGAGAACTTTTCCCTAGGCAGGAGGCAAAGAAGGCCCCATTCTTGCCTATCTGAAGAAAAACTTTGGCCAGAGGCCTTGGTAGCTCTAGGCAAAGAACAAGGCCAACTTTTTTAGCAACTTGTTGCACAGAGCAGCTATGTGCCTAGATTTGGAAGGCTTACAAAATTCCTCCCCAGGGCTAGGGTGGAGGCAAACAAGGGCACCCATAAGCAGCTTTCATGCCTACCAGGCTTCCTGGCCCACCTAACTTGGTTACTTTAAGGTTCTTTTCATGAAAAATAAATACAAAATAAATACTTGCTGCAAAGCTTCTAGTTTTATTTATATGAACTTCTCTGGCCCACCAGATCCCATATGCATTCTTAACACATAGAAATAGGGTAGACTGTATCTCCTTGTACAAGAGGTAGGAAGAAGCAACCTCACCAGTTTCTAGCATCAGCTTGATTGAGAAGGGTGACACATGGGTCCTATTGGCATCCTAAAACACAAAAGTGGTGGGAGGATGCAGCCTATGCTTGGATGTGGAGCTCTGCCCTCCTTCCAAAAAGGAAGTTTGGTTGAAAGCCTTGAAAGCCAACTTCAGGGCCAAAAGGCAGCCATGGGAAACCATTTAAACAGTTTGCCTCTTGGGAAATGGGCTACCCACCTACCTTAGCAGCCCTTTTGTGAAAGTTCAAGCCAACCATGGCCACCATTTTGTGCCCCAGCATGCTCTTGGTTCTTACGATGTGCCCACCTGGCCAAATGTTTGCATGTTCCAGCTCTATCAGGACCCATGACCAAATGAGAAAATGAAAATTTGCTTAAAATTTAACACTTTCAACACTGCCAACAACTTTCTAGTCTGAGCAGAGGCAAAATGGGGAAAAAACTGGGGAAGAAACAAACTCAAGATTCTGAGATTGTGGGACAAATATATTTTGGTATCCCAGTTTTTCTGACCTGATGTAGGGACAAACAGCAAACAAAAATTAAATATAAAACTGCTATGGAGATCCAGATCTATTTGTTAAAAAATGAACAGGCACATTTTAAACTTCCTAGTTCTGTTTCAGAAGTACCCATGGTATAAAAAAAATGTGCACACACAAAAAAGATGCAAAACTGCATCCATAATGAACTATGGATAATGCAATCTTCTTAAAATTAAATTGATTTTGAATAGAATATGTTATTAAAAACAAACCACATTGGCTCAGATAGCAATTAAATAGAACCATCATTTAATATTTAAATGAGGCAGTAAGACCTCTATGTACAGGAGCCAACTGATTTTTGAGACTTCCTATGATATGCAATCAGGGAGAAGATTAGTGCTGTTGGCCCTGAGTTTTGCATTCAAACAGTTGCTGCAGGCAGTCCACTCTGAATCAGAATGTGGCTAGGGGGAGACTTTTTCCATCTCTCCCCACAGCAGTCCTTGCCTAGATCATTTTTGATTAATGACTAGTTCGGCTTTCAGTCTTCCTCTGCTAAAAAGACTTCTGCTATTCAAGCAAAGAGTGAATCTGTGTGTATGACAAAATGCATCCAACCTGCTCAGTAAAGAATTCTGTGCAGCTCCAAAAACTGACACCACCCAATTCAAGAAATTGCGTCTAGGTCAATGTATTTCTCTGCCTATATCCAGTGGGACAAGAAGGCACAGTTTATAGGACCTGCTTGCTGCTTCTCCCAGAGGCTCAAATCGAGAAATCCTCCTGGCTAAAATTAGCTAGAAGGTGCGACTGCACATACCAGTTTCCTACTGATGCAGAAGAAGCACGTTTTGGACCATGTACGTGAAATATCCAATCAAGAGGTAGCATGCCAATAGACACGGGTCTGTTTTCCTTGGACTGCACAGATTCATTTGTAGCAAAAAAAAAAAAAATAGAGTGGTAAATGTTCACTGATTCCAGCAAAACATTAGATGATTGGGGAGCATCACACAGTTCCCATGGAAGGTAATGGCAGTTACCAATGTGAACCAGGCTGTGAAGCAACTTGGTGCCATAAAGTTGGCCCTTTAGACCAAGCCTGCCACTGCCAGTCAAAGACAGCTTCCTCTCTACCAGGATGGAGAATGAAGGGGTCAGCATAGCAATCATGCACAAGAGATTCACACACCTCCAAGCTTGGATGGGGTGCATATTTCAGAAAGTGGCTGGGCAAACCTGTCCCCCCACTTTTTTTGCTTTTACCTGAAATGACATAAGATGAGAGACTTTCTGGGTGAGGGCTCCAACCCTGCTATCTCCCCCGTACACTTGTAACCCCGGCTCCATCTTTACAAGTTTCTCATTGCCACCAGCATGGTCCCTAGAAGGTCAAAATGTCAGACTTTGGAGGCTGTGCAAACACAGAAGAAGCATTCGCTGAAAACGCACATCTAGCAAAATGGTCATTCAGTCCCGCTTTTGGCAAACTGGGCTCACACAAAGTCATGTTATGCTGAATTTATGCAACACAAGAAGCCCAAAGCAAACAGGATGGCTTAATGTGTTACATAAATTGGCACTTACTTAAATTTAATTTTCTTTTAAATTGGAGTCCATGTGTCCTGAATTGGTAGTCTGTGGCAAGGAGTGGTTAATTCCTGTGGAAAGGGCTCTTGCACCCCTGTTGTCTGATGCTGATGCATCAGTGCACAATTTAAAGCTTATGCAAATAGGATGGAGCAGCAGCAACTGCAACCTAATCCACAGGTAATGGCAAGAGAAGCTGGAGAGACTAACAATGAGCACATCAACTTTCATGGCAGTTGAGTTTTCTGCTGATTCAAGGACAGGTGGAGAATACTTCAACTCAGCTGTTGAGAAACACCCTAAGTACTGCTATTGGAAACCCAAAAAATTAGAAATGACTCAAAACCAAAAAGACTCAGAAACCAGAAAGAGGGACTTAGCCTGGGGAAGCAGTTTGTATTTCAATGCCTCAGCAGATTCTAGATCAAGGAGGAAGTTGCTCCTCAGAGAAACACTACTAGTCATGTCAAATCATTGGAGTGAACTAAAAAGAAATTAGTGCTTTCTCATGCCAACCACTTTCCTTTTAACCGAACTATAGGCATAGCAACTGCCCAGACTGGGTATGTTATCAATTCAACTGGGCTAAGAGGCGGTCATCTGACATGTGGTTGCAATGGAAGCCAGCTTTTTTGGCATCTGGAAAACTGGGCTAAGGGCAGGGATGACAAAATTGGCAAGACAGTAGACAGAACACCATGATGCAAGTCCCACCCCTTTTGTACATGTGTCAGCCACACACTTTCAAAAGGGCCAGGGGTGGCATTGCAATGTTCTTGACATTTCTGACCTTCACTTCTGGCTAACTGGAGACACCCAGGGACCCTGTCTTTGCCTGACATTAAAGCAGAAGGAACTGAGAATCAGAGAGTTAGCCCAGAAGCTACCAGCAAGACTGCATCTCACCAACATTTCATAGATCAGCTTCCTAGGATGGCAGGAACATGCTGCCAAGAAAGCCTGTATTGATGTGCTACTATGGTGAATTTATTTCAGAGCCAAAAACTTACTCAAGCCAGAGCTTGAAGATACCACACATATCTTATTTGACTGCAAATTAAACTCTGCAGAAAGGGCTGACCACTTAGATTTATATTTAAAAAACAAAAAATACTGGAGTAGCCAGCAGAGACTTTCTTATTTTTTACAGGGAACGAACCAGCTCATTACTAGTAAGACTGGGGGCCGCGGTGGCTCAGTGGTTAAGATGCTGAGTCAGAGGACCATTAAGGTCGGCAGCTCAGCAGTTCGAAACCCAAGAGTGTGAGCCACATCAGAGCTCCCGTCAACTTGTCCCAGCTCCTGCTAACCTAGCAGTTCGAAAGCATGCAAATGCAAGTAAATAGGTACCACTTTGGTGGGAAAATAACAGGGACATGAAAGGAGCCCTCCTTGGGTGTCCCTGGGGCAACGGTGACGTCACAGACAAATCCTTTCAACACAGAAGTGCCTTGGTAGGTGCTTCTGACACGAAGAAAAAAAAAACTAGCAAGACTGCACTCTTTTTCTCTTATTCTTGATATGTTGCTGGTCATTGACCGAATAAATATTATTACTTACTTAGTTACTTATTCTTGATATGGTCAAAAGACTAAATCCCTAAAGTATCTATCTATCAGAGCCAAGCCTAAAGGATAAAGTGTGCCTGGGAGCAGAGCGGGGGGAGGAAGAGGTGGTGGGTTTCTCCAATTTGGGGTCCTGCAGATGTGTTGAAATTACACCTGCTGAGTTTCCAGCAAGTAATGAGAATTCCCAAGAACACTAGTTGAGAAAGGCTGCCCTAGATAATGTGACCTAAGATTAGAATGATTCCAAAAGGTGCTGATCAAGTACACCCCAAATTTGTACATAAACCCCAGCCACCAATGGCCTAAAGTAGAAGTTCCCAAACTTTCCAGGTTCACACCACCTTTAGTGTCTGAGTAATTTTTTTGTGGCACTCCCAGAGGCATCCCAGGGTGCCACAGCAAAGTCACTAACAGTTCTTTTTATTGGGTAATAAAATATCTTGCAGTGCCCCTGTAAGTTTGCTGTGATGCCCTGGGGTACAGCAGTGCATAGTTTGGGAACCGCAGGCTTGAAGGATTCCCCCAAATTTCATTTCAAAAGTTGTAAATTCAAACTTCACTGACAGCCACAGCTTTCCACGAAGTGAACAGTGAACTCAGTGAACAGTTAATTTGAAAAGAGGCCAATATTTTTTCCTCCCTAGAAATGCCTTCCACTTTGGAAAACTACAATTTCTAGAGTTCCTTGTCTGGGAAGCCATGATAACAGCAAGAACTGAAATTGGATGACATTTGCAGTTGCAGATATGCCCTGAGCCAGACTGGGAGAAAATGTTTATAGCCCGGGCATTACTTTTTGCATGGGGAAGATCCTGGCACACCAAAAAGAGAGCTGCCTCCTTGTTGCCCCTTGTACCCAGGTGCAAAGCCTTTTAAACCATGTAATAAAAAAGGATCACCAGTGGTGATGTGTAGTAAGGACGGTGGTCAGTTTCACTCCATGCTTCCTGACTGCATCCAGAACCTAGCAGAAACAATGAAAAGCAAAAGTATTGTTATAGTTATTGTTATTACTACTACTGCTACTATTATTTACAATACTGTAAATGTCCAAAGCCTTGAGGGTAAAGGACGACACTAACTATTAATTGGGCTGCCTTCATTACACAGGAAAACCAATCAATCAAGTGAGGACAGAAAATACCTCAAGGAATATCAAGAAAGCTGCAATCAACCAAAAGATTGTTTACTGAAATGTCTCTAGAAACCAGCATTTGGTGGTCACTAAAAAGTAACCATCAGGAAAGACAACCATTATTATCAAATAAGTAGCATACTACTAAAAGAACTAAAGAGCCAGTTTGCTGTAGTGGTTAAGGCATCAGGCTAGAAACCGGGACACCTTGAATTCGAGTCCCGCCTTAGGCACAAAGCCAGCTGGTGGACCTTGGGCCAGTCACTCCCTCTCAGCCCTGGGAAGGAGGCAACGGCAAACCACTTCCAAAAAACCATGCCAAGAAAACTGCAGGGACTTGTTCAGGCAGTCCCAAGAACTGGACACGATTGAACAGATTAAAAAAAAAAGAACTAGTACTACTACTGAATATACCACTGAAGAAACAAGGGGGAATATTTAGATACTTGACTGAATTTGAAAATCTTGTAACATGCAGTTCAGAACATCCATTGGGCCTTATTTATAAATTGCTGGTGAAATATGACTCAGAAATCAAACAAGTCAAAGACTGCATGATAAAATGGATGCAGAATTTGAAGCAGCAATAGCTATGCAACAATGGGAATTACAATGGAAGAACATTACAATTACTTTGAATATTAGAGAAAATTGGTGTAAGATGTTTTATCATTCATATATTACTCTAGTCCTGATTGCTAAACTAGACAATTTATTCTCTAAAACCTGGTGGAAACATAATGAGCAGGTCGGAGCCATTCTTTCATAATTGGTGGCAATGTTGTAAAGCTCAACAATTTTGGAAAATGATTCATATTAAGATTCATAAACCTTAAATGTTGAATTCCCATTTCAAACTGCAATATTCTTATACAACTTTACTAAACCATACATTCCTTCAGAGTATACTGAATTAGCTTTGTGTATGCTAACTGCTGCAAGGATGTTATATGCTTTTTATGGGAAAGGTTGTCTGATACTGCCAATGGCTAGCTAAATTGTGAGAGTATCCTTCAATATCCAGAATAACTTCGTGTCTTGAAAGAAATTCTGATACAGCATAAGTTCAAACTGGAAACCATTCATATACCGTTTAATACATGAATTTGTACCATATCCAAAACTGGGGTTTTTCACGCATAGACTCTGTTATTTCAGTTTTACAGGATATCTAAATCAGAATAGGCATTCAGAAACGTGGAATGAATTTGGTATAGTTTATAATCTTATTCAGTGACTTTATTGTGTTAACCATGTAGCAGGCAATCATGTGACAAGGGAAAATTTAAATTGTCAGCAGATGATGCATTTATTTCAAAATATGGCTATTTTCAGCTGTGATTTTTTAAAATATAGTGTAAGTGGCAAACTGAGAGGCTTAATACAGCTATTTACTTACAATTCTTCCCAGATCTCTATAAATCAAAACAGGACCAAAATTTCAGCTTCTTCCATTCCAGTGAAGCCACTCCACTGTTGCCGTGCCTCCTGTGGCCCTTTGAAGGAGGAAGGGGAAAGAAGCAGAAGAGTGCCCCCCATTCCCTGATTGTAAGGATGGAATACCCAGTCGCAATGGCTAATTGCGACTGGGTGCTCCAGCCTTACACAGAGCTGAAGAAGACGGCTGACGGGGAACAATTGTTGTAAACCGCCCAGAGTCCCCCATTGGGGGAGATGGGCAGTGATATAAATTTAATAAATAAATGAATAAACAAGTGAATGCATTTGGAGCTGGAGGCATGAGCAGCCATTAACTGTCAGAACAAACAGAACAAGCTGTCACCACAGAGGAGAGCCATCAAAGAAGAAGAGAGGAAGGGGCGGGACAGAGGCGGGAGGCTTAAAAGAGAAGGCGGGAGGAAGTAGGCCCCATTTGTCGTTTTAACAGAGTTTGATACTGTCCCAATAAAGAACTACGCATATCTCTAGTGGCTTGTGCTGTGAGTTGCTGGCTTTGGGGCATAAAGATCAAGAACCTCACACCGATCTTGCAATATGTCCCAAGAATGAGCAATAAAGTTTTAAAATAAAACTAAGTTTCCAGATTTTTAATTATGTTAAATTCTAGTACTGTAACCGCACCACCACTTTCCTTGAAAATAAAGAAGGAATTGGACACTCACATTTGAATGAAAAATAGTAAAAGAAGGAACCTGGAGCTGAAAAAAGACTGTGCTCCTGAAAGACACAATTTCTTGCCCCAACCCTTTCAACTCAGGCTCTCAAAACAACTGGGTCAAATTCCCAGCACCTCCCTGCACCCATCCCAAAGGCATGAGTGAGGAAATGCCAATCCACAAATCCAAAGAATACCTGCTGGCATTCGTTAACTATTAGGAAACATGAAGTCAAAACTCTTGCTCTCCGAAAGGTGTGATGCTGGTCTGTGCGAATGGATGCTTGTGAGTCCCAGAGAAAAGTGGGGTGGTCCAAAAGAAGTACCTTTTGGGGCTGCACAGGATCAACAATGGCTGCTTCCTTGGTCTCCTCATCCATGAGGAGGTACATGTAGTTGTCCGTGAGGGCTGGAAGGAGTTCCACCTTCATGCTGGCGTGCAAGATGACCTGAGAAGGCCGCCACTCAAATTCTGAATGGAGGAAGTTGACTTGAAGCGAGGGAAAACCTTCGGAAGACAAGCAACAAGGTTAGCTTTTCCCGCAATAGAAGAAGAAAGCCTTTACCATTTTGTATTTTATATTTATATATTGTATATGTTTAATGTTATATGATTGAGAGGGGCTGTTTGTTTGTTTTTTATGCTGTGTACTGCCCAGAGTCATGCTGTTTGAGCTGGGCAGCCTTATAAATCTTGCAAATAGACAGACAGGCCTTTGGCAAGGGAGAGTAAGACCCTTCACTTCATTACGTGTGCCATCTTTTATCTTTATTTTTTATGTTTTATTGATTTTATTGTAATTTCTTTGATTGTTATGAGCCACCCAGAGTTGGGTGGTATAAAAGTTTAATAATATAAAAATATAAATAAATTAAAATGTGGGATTTAAGATCCTTGAATGAGAAACTTGGCCAGTGCAGGACAGAAGTTGTGGAAGGAACAGCAATTAAATGGCCCCCCCAAAAGGAGGCATGAAGTAGTCTATCTGGGAGAAAAGTGACCCCTTAATTCATACATTTCCCCCCCTACTTATAGTCAAACAAGTAAGTCCATCCTTCCAAGGAGCTCTATCTAGTTTTTGTCCCTTTCCCCATTTTTCCTTGCAGATCTCATGAAGTTGGCTAGGGAAGTGATCCCTCATAATCCCTACAATCCTGAACCACAAAACCAAGATTTCAGCCTGCCTCTCCTTGGTCCAGCATCTCTGTCACATGATGGCTTCCACCGTTTTGAGGAGAAATACAGAGAGAAGAGGAAAACTGCTTCTTGTCACTGCTTGACCTTTATACCAGAAAAACTCCAAACTGCCCAATTTTTGGAAAAGAGAGGAAGGAAAAAAATCTCCTCTTCTTCTCCATACAAATATTTGTATTTTCCATTGCTAAACGTATATTGCTTTACAAAATTAAGCTTTTTTTTAGGAACCCAGCTTGTGGAGAAATTAGGCCTCTTTCCACTAATTTCAGCCACCAAACTAACAGTGGTCTATTTAGTGTCTGCCAGACCTAAGATCCTGGCTGGGTATACCCATCATTAGCTAGGGTTTTGTTTGCTCTGCTTATACATCCTGGCTTGTCTGCCTCCACTTAATATGCTAAATGAGGGTTTGTCATCCCAATGCCCATAGGCATCTCTCCCCTTCCAGACAACTTCACTGGCAATGCTGCCACCTTGCCAGAACTGTTTTTGTTTCAATTGTTATTTATGCATAGATTTATATATTTAATACAATTTTAGAGATTGCCTGACTCCATATGATTCTGGGTGGCTTACATTAAAAAAGGTAAGAATAAAAAATTATATTATATAAAATCTATATCTCTGTGTGTCACATAAAAATCTGGCCTGTTGCAAAATAAAATACCAGCTGGTAGCATAATTTTTATTTACCGGAATGCCTCTGGGTTCCATATAGGCCCCAGAAGCACTTTGAGAAAAGAAAGATGCTGAGTATCTGCAAGACGCAAACAAACAAGCAAGCCCACAAGGCAATGGTGGGAGCATCTGGGTGTGAATTTGCCCTCCGTTCTTTTGGGACTGAGCACGGTGGCTATTTGTGACCCCTGGGGCAAGAGGGGTTCTTTTCTGGGCAAAACACACCAGTTGCTGCTTACTTGGCTTCTCATTCTTCTAAGGGTCGCCTGCACTGAGATGTGGCATTTTGGTCTTTACCATTCGTGTATCAGATTTCTGTTCCACTTCTTGTTCTAGAGCTCAAGGCGACATGGAGCCCTCCCTCTTCCTACAGCAACCTACAACCACCTTGTAGTGTAGGTGGGGCTGTAACTAAGTAAGTAATAATGTTTATTTGGTCAATGACCAGCAACATAAAATTAATAAAAATAACAAATAAAATCGAAATAAGTCAAATGAATACAATTATACACAGACAACTGAAAATTAAAACAATTATAATATAATCTATAGTTCCCTATTAAAATAATGACATATTTATTTACCTAAACATTAGTTGATCCAATATATTAATACTATATTGTAAAATATATCCTCAAAAATTTATTAAAAGATAACTAAACAAAATATTGATAAAAATAGAAAAGTAAAAAAAAATCCTACTTCTTTAACCGGTTTTGCCTTATTATCATTGCGGCAGCACAAAATTTAGCTACTGCACGTGTGATGGCTAGTTTTGAGTCCTGAAGATGGTTCTCGTAAAAACTGTCTGGTCTCCCTGGAAATCTTTCTTTTAGCGGGTGAATGTATATTGATCAGATATCCCTGTACTATTTGCAGCGTAATAAAACATGAGATATGTTTTCCACCTCCTTAGTGCCACATGTACAAATTCTCTCTGCTAAGGGGGTTTTATTATACCTGTCTTGCAGGAGTGCTGATGGAAGGATATTGAGTCTAGCTCTAAAAAATGCTATTCTAATCTTGGGAAAGGTTGGGTCTTTCAGATAACTTGCTGTTTCCCATGTATCCCATCTTATCCGATTTCTACGGTGCAGAGGTATCCTATTAACTTCTAACTGGAATTCCATATCTCTTATTCTATCCATAACCAATTGCTTGGCTTGATCGTAACCTAAAGATTTTAAGAGTAATGAGGAAAGCCTGTATAAAGCCAGCTTATGCTCTGTCGTCTGTTTCCAGGGAGAGGAAAAGTTATCAATCAGGACTAAAGGGGTCAAGCCAATTGGCAAGAACTGAATTTTCAACCCAAAAGTTAGCATCATCTTCCAGGCCCTAACCTGATTTCAAGGCATTCCTGTTCCTAGTCTCAACTGGGCATCTGATGTTCCACTATGTGCAGTAGATGGGGCTAAATAAGTGGGACATTAACTTGAAACCATGGAAATTCCACTCTGGCCACCCAAGGGAAACATCAAATATTGGGAAAAATTAATATGGAATATTTATTCTGTCAAAAATAGCTTAGCACATAATGTTCTACTTGGTATAGTTATGAAATTTACAGAGCAATTTTATTCAAAACCTTTTCAGGTTTTCACAAAACACTGGGCCTGTAATAGTGGCTTACGCAGTAAGTTAGATGTCTAAAAGCCATGGAATAAAGAACTGGAGTACTCAGTATATAGACATCAGCAAATAGCTGTTTGGCCATGGTCATATTTCTATATATTTAACATTAAGATGAACTCAACAAAAAATAATTTGCACCTGTTAATAATAATTATTGTCATTATTATTGTTAATAATTTAATTGTGCAACGTTAATTTATAATTTATATTTAATTATATAACTTTATTATATAACTTTATTATGTAACTATAATTTATATAGTTCTATTCCATATGTAAGCAATAGGTAGTATTATAGATTTTTTTTAAACATGTATTTGGAAAAAACATAGTTTTCTTTAAAAATCCTGTGCTTGATTAGTCAATGTGACACTCATGCTTTGTGGAACCTTCTCTAGAATTAAAGCCTCGACGACCTTCATGCTTTAGCTCTGAACAAAGGAAAAAACCGCCCCCCACTGACCCTGGCAGGGCAAGTATATACACAGGGAGCAAACCCCACCCTCACCAGCACTGGGGATGTTACCTAGCTGGGCAATGAAATGTCTGCAAGCAAACAACCAAGCTCAGAGACCACATATTTTGATTAGTCCATAATTCAACTAATTTAATCCAGAAAATGGGTTAACAGATTAATTGTACAGTACAATAAAGGTTTTTAAAATAAAAACATTTTGCTCACTCCAAACATGAATACTGAATGCTAATTTCTTTTTCAGTGCTCCTCCAAATGTTCCTACTGTGAAAATGAAGAGCTTAGTAGACTGCAGAGAACATTAGAAAACTGACAGCTTATTTTCTCTTCCATCTCTTACTGCTTCCCCTAATCAAGGGGTTCACAGCTACATAATCTGCAAAAGTGGCTAATGAATCTTTTTTATTTTTGTTTATTTTATTTCAAGCAATATCAGGTATTAACATAAATCCAAGATACATATAAAGAAAAAAAGATACAGAAAATAAAAAAGATCTACTACAATGTATACAGAGATGGGTACTACACATGTGAAAATTTACCATATATAAAGAGTACACCAAATTATAATCTATTGGTATTAAGGTAAACCATAAAATCCAACCAAATTTGATGAAGTTGTGGTTCCTGCTTCTGAAGTCTCATTACTTTAACTTTATCTGTGATTTTTTTCTAATGTGGCAATTGAAGAGGCCTTGCTAATCCACAACTCAATTGTTATGTTATCTTGAGTTTTCCAATTTTGCATAGTTATTGTTTTGGCTGCTAAAATTAAATAGATACTCAGTTCTTTACTTTTAAGCTTATGGTTTGGTCCTGTACTAATAAGCCTAACCCTGGAGAGCACTGAATTCTTTCTTTAGTGGTGATATTATCTCTCCAAATATTTTTCACCAAAAAGGTATAACTTTATCACATGACCACCACACACACACACACACACACACACCTTTTTTTGACAACCTCTCCAGCATTTGGAAGCATAATTTTGATATATGTGTGCCAATCTAACAGGAGTCCAATGCCAATGATGTATAATCTTGCACTGACACTGAAGTGAATCCACCCAGTTTCCATAACTCCTGCCAATTTGTCTCCTGTATTGGATTTTGAAGATTCTACGCTTCCTTTAATCGATATGGTGGATCTCCTATTTCTGACTGCAGTAATAACCTATACATTTTTGAGATTGTTCCTTTTGGTTGTTCTAAATAATGGAATATTAAATTCTCGAAATTAGGATAAGGCCATATCACTGAAGCTCTAATATTTCTATTGCCCAGAAGAGAATTTGAAGCATTGTTTTAGTAAAAACATTTTCAATCTGTTTTATTCTAGAAAAATGTTTTGGGTAAAAAAACCTGACTGATTTATAAATTTATTTGATTCGAACATAGTTTCCATTTGAATCCACTGTTTAGAAGAGTCTTCCAAAATAAATGGAATCATATGCCCTAACTGTGGCATTTGCTAATATATTGGAACAAATTGGACATGTCCAAGCCTCCCTGTTTCTGGGGTCTATATAAAATCCTTTTATTTACCCTCAAGTTTTCGGCATGAAAGCAAAAGCTTGCTTTCTTTTTTCTTTTTGCCAATGTCTTGAAGGCTTTAAGACATTGGCATGACTCATTTTTGTCAAACTGGTCATTTTTATAGAACAAACCAGGTGGTTTACCCTCAGAAAACATGTATTTTCATGCACAATTTAGAAGACATGCTAAAATCTTCCTGATAGCAATTTTCTATGTCTTAATTTTCCCCTCTAAAAATCTGAATGGTGTAAAGAAATGGCATGCTGATTGTCAAGTCATAAAATAACTGAAAATATCTCAGGAAAAAATGCCAAAGTAAAACTCTGACTCTGACTGCAATATTTAAAACCACAATCTTTGTGCTTTTCTGAACTTCCCCTAATGAAATATTTCCGTTCCAATACTCTTTGCTATTGGAAAAACATCCATGGTGACATTTAATACAGAGAAATTAGTATGTAAAGTAGTAAATGTAGTAAATGTCTGCTTTACAAGCACCATGTTGGAGAAGCCTTGGGAGAATTGCATGGCACGGAACAGCATTTGCACATAGGAATCAACATCATGAAAATAGAAATGTCACCTTGACATCTCTCCATCTTGTCCAGGAATTAATTCCCAAATTCTTATGTGGTCAGAGACTAAACATGATCAGATCCCTCTTAATGGCCGAATAATACTCTCAAAAGCTGCTTGCCATCACCTCTGTCTCCCCTAAACATCTGCTCTTCTTTTTTGGCACTTTCACCTCTAAAGAACAGGCAGGTAAGGAGATGGGAGGAAGGCAATGTCAGACAGATTCAAAAAGCAAGCAAGTTGAAATCATAAACTAATCAGACCCACCCCTCACTGCCCAAAATGCAAATGGAAAAACAGTAAGATCCAAGGGAGCAACTGTTGCCTGGATTTGCTAACAGCTGATGTCTTTTAGGAAGCAAAGTTCCTTCCTTCAGAAAGGTTTGGCCACCTCCTAAAACACATCCCTAATGTTTTCTTTAGATCTGTAATGCCGAGGTGCACAGATACCATCCCTAGGGCTGCAATGACTGCTACAAGCCTTACTGTGCCTCCAGAAACCCTGCAGAACCACAACACTGAATTGCAACTTTTAATGGGACAGAAATGGATTAATAAGTACCCAGGGAGAACTCCTGCTAACTAGATGATTACTCAACATCATATCATCCCAGTCCAGCAGCTGATCTGTGGATTTGAGATACAGTAGTAGCAATTCTTAGTCATGCCTGGAGATGCAGAACAGCGAATATAGGCTCTCAGCCCCACTTGGTAGACCAGACCAGGAAATCAACTTTACGGGAAGGCCAAAACTACTTTTATTGAGATTGGCCAGAAGAACAGAATCCTGAAAGTCTGACTGTGCTGTACTTCCCCTCCCCCTTCTTATATTCCAGTGAATTAGGGAGACACCTGCTTTCAAATATTATCTCAAAGTTCTCGACTTTAAAAATGCTTCACTCCTTTTGCCTGGGCAATGGCTCCTGCATATCTCCATCCAGGTCATCTTCCGACTCTCTGCATAGCCCCAACCTCCGGATCCTCTTATGCAACAGAATCAAGGAGTAAAGTCCATTTCCTGGAATCCAAAGACTCCACTATCTTGCGTTAAAACTCAGGAATCAGGTGTTCTCAAAAGCACCATTAAAACCAGAAAATTTTCCACCCCACACAAGTAGGTCTTTACAGTCCCAGCTACTGATACCTTCCTTATCATCAGGAACTGGATTTAGAAACGTATTTCTAAGCTGGTCAATTGGAAGAAATGCTTATCCACTACAGCCTCTTAAAGGATAAGTGAGAATTTACAAATTGCCTTAAAAGCATGTGAATCACCAACTTCAGCCCTAAACAGTCCCTCTTGCTCTTTCCTGACCTGCAAGTCTCCAATAAACTTTTCTCCAGCCAGTTCTGTGTTCAGCAAGCTGGGAAGATGTTTTCACCACTACTCTTGACAATCCGGCTGGATAGCATGACTTAACCCAGCTAGTCTCCGCCCATCTCCTCTACTCTCAGGGAATGGAGTATGGTGAGGTGAGACAGATTCCCAACTTTTTTGTGACACCTCCTAGGTGTTGTTTGGAGGCACCAGTCCAAAACTTCACAAGGCCTTGGAAAACAAGCCAGCTGAGAAAAACAAAACAAAAAGGAGAAAAAGTCAGAAAAGAACTTCCAATGCTTCCATCTTTGTATGTGTCCTTTTTTGAAATATTCAGGAGCAGAGGCATCCTGCATAAAAAGAGAATAGTGAAGTGGTTGAGAAATTACAATTAGGGTTTTTAAATGGAAATTCCTTTTGAAAGAAACTTAAAAGCAACATGGGCTCCCTGCATTCACTTTGCATCTTCCTTATTTCAAGATTACTTTCTCTGTGAACTATATGCCTCAGGTCAAATTCATTGCTGTCAAAGAGAAGTAACTTCACCCAGCATTTATTAAATGCATCTAAGTTTTCTAAGCATTCTAAGAAAGTCTGCCTGCAAATATCCATCAAGCATAAGTACAAAAGAACAACATCCAGAGGGGAGAAACAAGCAAGCAAATGTAGGGACCAGTCTTTAACCTAAGTTTTAAGGTTACCAAGAATCCTTTGAAAGTCAAGACACCTAAAAGCAGCTTACCTCATATGATTAATTTGGACTCTGTCGAGTGTCTTGTTTCTCAGACACCCAAAGAGATAGATGAAAGAAACTGTCACTCAGTTTTCCAATGTTTTATGCACAAAAGCTCATGAATAGCTAACTGCCTAGGCAATTTCTAAATAACCAATGAAGCCAGTGGCAGCAAAGTAGCAATTCAGTAGCTGGGAAACTAAATTAGAGCCTCTCCAGGCCACAACAGTCACCACTTGTGGGGATCAAACTGGAAAGGCTGGATCTGGAATTCTCCAAGCAGGTAATGGGAGAGAGTGAAGGCAGAGGTAAGACTCCAGAGGAAAGACTCTGTCATCACAACAAATGTCTATCTTAATAAACCTTCAAAGAAAGATTGGGGCAAAATCCTTTCATCTGCTCTAAATGCCAAAGCTCCGTTTGAAATATTATACCAAAGACTGCAATGAAACATTGCAGCAACGGCATCCTAGCCAGGCAGCTCTGCTCTCACTTGCCTCTTCCCCTGGACACTCAGGGTTTCATGACAATGGGTATTCTACAGCTCTTCCTGGATGGTTGAATGCCTGCAAATCTCTGTGCTCCCCTAAGTCTGTAAATAAGGTATGTGACCAGTGATTTATTACAAGGAGGCTGGGGATCAGGCTCATGACATATAGGTGTGAAGATGCACGTGATATGATCACATGCACATACTGTATGTATTACTAGGCATTACAGGTAGTTGTCGTTTAACATTCACTTGTTCAGTGACCATTCAAAGTTACAATGGCACTGAATGAAGAGACTTACAGCTGGTCCCTGAAGCTGCAGCCATCGCAACATCCCTGTGGTCACATCATCACAATTTGCAACCTTCACAGCTGGCTTCTAACAAGCAAAGTCAACGGGGAAGATGGCAGGAGGTAGTGAATGGTGATCATGTGACAGCGAGATGCTGCAACTGTGTGGGATTTGCCTAACTACAGCAACTGGGACTGCTGTTGTAATTCAGCATGGTCACGTGATATCTTGTCTTACGACCATATCGCTTAGTGATAGAGTTTCCAGTCCCAATTAGTGTCCGTAAGCAAGGACTACCTGTATAGCTCTATCATATGCACAAACCATACTCTCTTGCAAATATCAAACCCATCTCCTTTTCAGCAAAAGGGGACATGAATAAATTAGAAAAGATGCCATTAGGAGAGAGAAAACTAATTATTTGGTTCTACCTCTACCCACACACACACACCCATACAGCTTAGGGCATTTCTCCTACAAACAGCTGATCCATTTGATCCCAGGTTGCCACCAGTCATATGATCAAGCTAATCAACTGGCTATTGAGAAAAGCTGGAGTGGTTTTCAAGGATTGTAGATTCTGCCGCTAAGGGCCGAATGCATTTTGCACATCATTTATGATAGATACAGCACCCCTCCAGCTGTTTTTGGCTGATCTAAAAAAAAAAAAAAACTAAGCAAAGTTAGGGACACTCAGTACTCACATGGGAGATCATCAGGAAATTTCAGGTTTTGTCATGAGTACTGAAGGTGAACAGGAGGGGCCACTATCCAGGGGCAAAAACACATGTGTAGTTTAGAGACTTTGAGCTGTCATTCAAAGAAACCCAGAACAGACCCGCCTTGACTTTTGGGGTTTATCTGTCTGGGCTTTCCCACGCTTCTTCAGTTTGGTAGGATTCTCTGTCTACAATAGCAGTAATAAAACACTAGAGACCTATTCCTCGTCTCAGCGTGGTCCTTGCTTAGTCAGGACAGTACGGATGGTGAGCAGGAGGAGGCCCCTATCCAGGGAGGAAAACACATTCGTAGTTTAGAGATTTTGAACTGTCATTCAAAGAGACACAGAACAGACCCGCCTTGACTTTTGGGGGTTTATCTGTCTGGGCTTTCCCACGCTTCTTCAGTTTGGTAGGATTTTCTGTCTACTATAGCAATAATAAAGCACTAGAGACTTCTTCCTCATCTTGGCGTGGTTCTTGCTTAGCCAGGACAGGTTTATAGGCTAGATTGGAAAGTTAAAAAAACATCTTGGAAGAGGGAAATGATAAACCACTTCCATACTGGTGCCAAAGAAATCATGTAGACATGTCCACGTAATCATCAAGACCTCAACTCAAGAGGGTCTCTCTTTACCTTTTTATGGGTTTAGCATTAAGGTCACCAGGAGCTGAACTCAACCTGGTGCTCTCCTGATATTTTTAGCACCACAATTCTCAGAATTGTGCATGCTAGCAGATTCTTACCCTAATTCTCAATTGTGCATGCTGGCAGAGAATTCTGAAAGTGATATCCCCAACACATTTGGAAGACACCAGATTAGGGAAGGCCAATGTAAATGTTTGTCCGTAGCCTGGAAAGCTGATTGACTGGGAACCAGAACCTGAACTTAACCAACATGCAACTTGGCCACCCTCAAAGCAACAGCTTCCACCTAATTGTTTTTTCCTTTCAAATATCATCCTTCTTTTCGGTTCCAGGATCTGAACAAACGCATTGCACCTAACAGTGCAAATAATTACCACAAGGAAAAGGCACACCTCAGCTGAAATCAACCTCAACAACTGTTTAAACCCTGGATCTTTACCATGCAGGCTGGGAATTTGGGGAGTTTGTCCAACACATTTCGTCAGCATTTTGTGAAAACCTGCCAATGGGCCTTGAACTTCGTGTGCATATTCAATAATATTACTTCGTGTACAAACACCTTGTCAAAAGACATACAAACACCTTGCAAAAAGAGGTAAGTGGCATGTTTTTGCAGATGTTCCTTGGCAAGTAACACACAAGAGAATGGAGCACTGAGCAGCAACTGAAAACTAGTTTTGCAGTTGGAAACCATAATTTGTCCTCTCTATTCCCCACTTGAAGATATGAGATTTTGTATCAAAAGCAAACAACACATTCAAAGATTGTAGATTGAAATTAAATTTTGACTGAAATTACATTTTTGACTGAAAAATATGGAATATCTATATGGTTTTGAGTACTGCACTGACAAGTATTTGTTGCAACTTATGCGAAAAGGCTTGTTCACTGATAACTTAAAAATCACCAGCAATGTGTTTAAGAAATCACAAACCATGCCATGCCTTGCCATCCCACCAATGAAAAAAGATGCCATCTTGATACGTCCCCCCCCCCACCAGGCCCAGCGCAATTCTTCCTAGCCAGGTGCTCTCCAGCTGGGCATGGGGGGGGGGGTCCTAGCAAATTGGTGCTACTGCTCCATTTGCTACCTATAAATGGAAGGGAGACACTTTCGGGAGTACTAGCACTTAATCAATCTGAGAGCGGAACAGGGGGGGCGGGAATTTGGAACTGGGACAGGCCTAATTTAGGGTGTATATGATCATCTTTCTGTTTTTGACTTCAGAAAGGCAGGAAACTCTTCCACCAGTTTTCAGCGGTCGCAGTTATGGGGATCGAGGGCTGCAGCACGGCGAGTCAGGGGCGCAGGTGACCCCCCCGTTTGCTGGAGAGACAGATGCGGGGCGCGGGCGCAAAAGGTCCGTGCTCCGCGCCGTTGAACCGTCCCGGCCTCCCGCGGAGCCCTGGGAGACGCGGTTCGGCTGAGCGACTCAGCGCCGCTGCCAAGCCTTCTCCGTCCGGCTCGACCTCCGGGCGCTTCCCGGGAGAAGGAACCCAACAGCGCCCTCCAGCCGGGCTCAGCAGGGACATGAGCCCACCCGCATCGCCCTCGCCGGGACAGGCGGCGGTCTCCTCGAAGCCGCCCCGCGCCCACCGCCTACCCCTCCCTCCGCTTGAAGCCGCTCCGTGGGACGCCCGCAGGCTCGCCTCCCGGGCAGCGGCGCTTCCCCTCCGAGCAGCGGGCCGTCGGAAGGGCGGCGGGGCCTTTCCCGGGCGAGGCTCTGCAGAGTCAGCGCGGCTTGCCGGGGAGCCGAGCCCGGCGAGCGTCCCTCCCCCACGTACCGGTCAGACGCGCGCCCAGCAGCAGCAGAGCGGAGCCGATCCTCCCTCCGCCCCCGCAGACCATGGTCCGAGGCGGAGGCGGCCGCAACCGAGCACCGGCGCGCCCCGACCGAAGCCCCGCTCCCGCGGGCGCTCGTTGGCGCAGGCGCTTCCGCCCCCTCCCGCCCTGACCCGCCACCGCCCAATGACTTCGCTGCCTGCAGGGCCGCCCCTCTCCAGGCGGGGCTGGCGCGGCGTTGCGGCCGACTCTGCCCTGGCCGGCGCCCGTGCCGAAGGCGGGCGGAGGAAGGAGCCGGGTGGCTCGGCCTGCGCTGGGAAGGTAAAGCTCGGCTGGCGCGGCTCTTAGGCGTTTCCCTCCCCGGTGCTTTATTAATCTGGTAGACGAAGGGTGGCCAGGTGACCGTGGGAGCCCGGCCTCTCTAGGACCGAGCCCCGCGACACGTGCTTGCAGAGGTGCCCTTGCCGGGCAGGGAGTCAGGCCAAATTCCTCCTGGACGCCTTTATTCAGTAATAAGCTCTGCAGAGCTCGGTTGGATTTTCCTCCGCAATTTTGTATCAGGCTGAGGTTTTCAACGGATGTGAAACGGGGATTTTCCAGAGTCCAAACTGACCTAATAAGTATAATTAATCGAGTGTTTTTCAGCAAGTGGAGGGCTGTATTGAGTAGAGTTCTGCCATTGCAGTAAAATTTTCCTTTTAAGTCCCAGAATGTGCGGAATCACAAGAAAGTCTCTGAGCATGCGCAGGCTTTCCTCTTGCTTCAAACTACTACTCAGAAAAAAAACACAGGCAGAGTCTTTTTTCCTCAAGTATTAAACAGTTCTGCCTATGGTACACAGAAGGTTATGCAGGAAGGTGTAGGAACTGTAACGTTTTTAGGATTAAATACTATAGCTGTATGGACAAACCATTAGAAGGCGGTTGTTTACTACAGACAGAACTGTAAGAATTGCTGGTGTACAGTAATAATGCAATAGGAAGTGGCTTGGAAAAGCTAATTGTATTATCACTATTACAGATTACTGATGTCCAACTCTGTTTAGCAGTGTTGATTCCTGCTAGAAGCAGCAGTAGTTCGTTATTGGTATGTTTGTTCTGCAGTTCCAGATGTTAGAAGGCAGTTGCTGAGTAAGATGGACCATGGAACAGAGAAACTTGGATTTCATCCGTATTCCTGCATTTGCAGATGACTGTAGCAATTACTTTAAGTTGGAAAAAGACAAGGAATGGACTTGTTATGGTTACGTATGCAGGGATTTTTAAACTGCGTTCCATGGAATTCCAGGGTTTTGCAAGAACTAGATGAGGTTCCACTAGGGACTAAGGGCAAAATATAGAAACAACCCCCCACCCCCGAAACCTTGAGTACAGCACATTTTCTGTCACTAGAGCTTTGCTTCTTGATCAGGGGTTCCAGACAGGTTCCCCAGCCTGAAAAAGTTTGAAAGCCCTGGATCTGTGGGACCACCTTTCTCTGTTTGGCCCCATCCCTGCTGGGCTTTAGAACAGCCTCACAGGCTCCAACTAAGAATCTGACCCCCATGCCCAGGAAGACATCCAGGTCTCCAAGGCTCTGTGAAAAGCCATCAGGGTCAGGGTCAATTTAATCTCAAGGGGTTGGTGTTCCAAACAACAGGCGCTGCAACAGAAAAAGCACACTTTTGGGGTCCAGAAAGATCACACTCCTTCACCAACAGCACGCCACTCCTGCCAGACTGAAGGGGATAGGTAGAAGCAATTGAGGAGAGGTGGTCCTGCAAACAACTTGGCACCATTCTGTGAAGGACACTACAAGCAGCACTTGAATTGCACCTGGAAGCACACTGGCAGCCAGTGCAGCTTGCAGAGCAGAGGTATGACATGGAGATGCCTGGGCCGCTGCATTCTGAACTAGCTGCAGCTTCTGGATGCTCTTCAAGGGCAGCTCCATATAGAACACATTGCAGTAATCCACTCAGGAGGTGACCAAGGCATGATCAGTCCCCATAGTATTTCATTTTGTACCTTTAGCATTCCGATTGCTTTTTTTGCATTTTTAATGTAGGCCACCTTGATTTTTTCTAATTTGGCAGCCATATAATCTAGTAAAGAAATACCTGATGTGTGTAGAAGTTTAGGCCAGGAAAACAAACACACATACACACAAGCTGTATGGGAAAAATGCACAAATGCTACAGAGGTCTATAAATGATTCAATTTTCTTCCCCAGGCCAGAAATAAGGATCCAAATTGCTGTGTGGAGAAATTGTTGCTCTTGAAGCCAAGCTAAACAGCAGCTACTTCACCCAGAGTTTACTGTTTTGAAGAGCTAATAATTGCAGCATGTCTTTGTCTAAGCCTATGAGCAAGTTCTGGGAATGGGGTAAGAATATCTTCTGTGTGGGGAGGAATTATGCAGCACATGCCAAGGAGCTGAAGAATGCCCTTCCCACTGAGCCACTTTTCTTCCTTAAGCCCTCCTCAGCCTATATCAGGGAAGGCAATGCCATCATCCAGCCCTACTACTGTAATAAGCTGCACCACGAGGTGGAACTGGGTGTGGTGATTGGGAAGAGAGCCCAGGGAGTTCCTCAGGAAGCAGCAATGGGTCATGTGGCAGGCTATGCTCTCTGCCTGGACATGACAGCCAGGGATACTCAGGAGGAGTGCAAGAAGAAAGGGCTTCCTTGGACTTTAGCCAAAGGATTCAGTACCTCCTGTCCAGTGAGTGACTTTGTACCCAAGGAGAAAGTCCCAGATCCACATCAGTTGAAGATCTGGCTGAAGGTAAATGGAGAGTTGCGTCAAGAAGGGAATACATCTGGCATGATGTTCACCATTCCATACATCATCAGCTACATCAGTGGAATTGTCACATTGGAAGAAGGGGATATCATCTTAACAGGGTCCCCTGAAGGAGTTTCTGCTGTGCAAGAGAAGGATGAAATAGAAGCTGGGATTGAGGGGCTGCTGAGAATGCAGTTTCAGGTAGTGCGGCAGAAAAGCCGTCCCTGATATGTGGGAAGTTCCTTTTCTCTGGAAGAAAAAAGAGTTGATTGCTCATACAAAGGCCACATTTTCTCCTTGTGAGATGGAAAATAGCAGGCTTTTCAGAAGACCCTACAATTATTGCCTTTTCTCATTCAGATGTCCTTGTCTCTCTTAAAGTGCAGACCACAGAGATCCCACCTATTGGGTACCAGACACAGTGACTTTAGTTGCATATAAGATAAACCAGAATATAGCAATAGGCTGACAAACACTCTCTAATTGCCTAGTTGGAGGAGCTACAGTAGTCCTTTTTTGGTTGCCCTGGTATGATTTGCAGATGAGAGATCTGGGCTGTTTCCCTTTGACAAGCTCAGGTTTGGGAGCTGTGTTTGTTGTCAATTTCCTATTTCTGGCTTGTCTGGAAAAGGCCAGCCTGCCACTGTAAATAAAAAGCCTATATATTTTTAAAACTGCAAAACACTATGTATCATATAATCATAACCCACCTTCCTTAAAAATGTAGCCAAATAATGGAGTTTTGTGCCAGATTATATTGTTTAAAATTATATTTCATATGATGTGATTTGAAAAGCACTTTGCAATGAAGCCAAAACTTGTCTTTGTTTCTGTGAATAAATGCCACACAATTCATAATATTACTTGCCTATTGTCTGTGAAATGAAATGTAGTTAGCAATTTTGCAACATAGATCATAGGTATTTGTTTTCCACTGTTGCAGACTTGAAGGGGGGGGAGTGGGAAAGTGCTGAGAGAGAGGACACTCCTTACATCTGATGAGTTCATGGTTTGTGCAACACATGAAGGTGCTTCTCTCCCAGCTGAAATTCTCAACTATTATAGTGAACCATCTCTCACTACAGAACGTCCTGGATGCCCTTCATTTTTGAGGTAATCTGAAATTAAACATGCTTGTGAAGAAGATTGAAAACGTATATTCCTTCTACATTTTAATGGAAAAATACATCTTGGAGAGTGAAGCAAGCTCAACTGTTAATCAAAATCAGATATAATCTTACCACCTAAATAAAGTATATCTTACAGGCCTTTGCACTGAGTGTGCACCCACCTCCAAAGATGGCATTTCACCATGCTATGATAAAATGAGAATTCCAGTTGTTTTGAAGATGCACAATGTAGTTATTTTCCTTTTCCAGGCAGGTTTTGACAAGCCTCCATTGGATCTGCTAGCTTGCAAGAAAGTAGTTTCACTCTCAGCCCAGTTCGTGCTGTGGTAGAAAGAATAACCTGTGGGAGTAAATTTACAAATCAGTGCTTTTACAAACAATTTTTAAAGATTTTGCCCTCTCTTTATAACAAAAAACTTCATACAAAACTTGAATTACACAATGGCTATGTTCCTGTAACACGTTTAACTTAGTTAATGAATTAGCCCATTTTTCTGGGTACACGCAATATACTGAACCATAAGCTTTTGTTGTTTATTTGTTTAGTCGCTTCCGACTCTTCGTGACTTCATGGACCAGCCCACGCCAGAGCTTCCTGTCGGTCGTCAACACCCCCAGCTCCCCCAGGGACAAGTCCGTCACCTCTAGAATATCATCCATCCACCTTGCCCTTGGTCGGCCCCGCTTCCTTTTGCCTTCCACTCTCCCTAGCATCAGCATCTTCTCCAGGGTGTCCTGTCTTCTCATTATGTGGCCAGACTATTTCAGTTTTGCCTTTAATATCATTCCCTCAAGTGAGCAGTCTGGCTTTATTTCCTGGAGGATGGACTGGTTTGATCTTCTTGCAGTCCAAGGTACTTTCAGAATTTTCCTCCAACACCACAGTTCAAAAGCATCGATCTTCCTTCGCTCAGCCTTCCTTATGGTCCAGCTCTCGCAGCCATATGTTACTACGGGGAACACCATTGCTTTAACTATGCGGGCCTTTGTTGTCAGTGTGATGTCTCTGCTCTTAACTATCTTATCGAGATTTGTCATTGCTCTTCTCCCAAGGATTAAGCGTCTTCTGATTTCCTGACTGCAGTCAGCATCTGCAGTAATCTTTGCACCTAGGAATACAAAGTTTTTCACTGCTGCTACGTTTTCTCCCTCTATTTGCCAGTTATCAATCAAGCTGGTTGCCATAATCTTGGTTTTTTTGAGGTTTAGCTGCAAGCCAGCTTTTGCACTTTCTTCTTTCACCTTCATCATAAGGCTCCTCAGTTCCTCTTCACTTTCAGCCATCGAAGTGGTATCATCTGCATATCTGAGATTGTTAATGTTTCTTCCAGAGATTTTAACTCCAGCCTTGGATTCCTCAAGCCCATTGACACTAACTAAGGTTATCACAAGCAAATGCATCTGCTAGGTTATTAATGGACCTGGTTAAGCATGTTGTATGAACATAAACATATAGTTTCAAGTAGGAGAGAAGCAGTGTTCTTGCATTGTGTTCTCATTAATCCCCCCAGCTGTTTTTTCTTTTAATCTTTTTCCATTGGTGAGATCACAGATAAATTAGAATACTGTACTGTAAAGAACTTTCTACAGGTCTGAAAAACTTCAGTTGATGCTCCCCAACCCCAAATAAATTTTGTGTCATCAGTGCCATGTCTAATAAAATTCATAAGATGGAAGACTATTTCATAAATAATACTTATTCGAGAAGCATGGAAGCACCCTCTGTTCCATTTGTATCTCCTAGATTTTATATTGCTAGAGAATGTTGACAAAATATTTGAGCAGTTATATGCATGAATTTACTAGCTTCTAGAAATTCTGAACTATTTTTTAGAAAAGCCTTTGGTTTTTGAAGTTTCTGGATAATGTTTCTGGCCCCTCTCCTATTCAATTTCTGTATCAACTCCATGGTGGACCATCTCCACAACACAAACATTCACCCCCCCAAAACTTGGTGGAAGACACATCTCTGTTCTACTCTATGCAGATGATGCAGCAATACTTTCAAGAACACCTATTGGCCTTAAAAGAGCACTGAGAACACTAACAGTACTGCAAGGAAGACTAGAACTCAGTTATCAGAAAACTAAAATCATGGCATTTGCTAAAAGGCACAAGAGCCACTCCTGGAGCATAGATGGCCACAAAATTGAGCAGGTCTCATGTTTCATATACCTGGGAATAGTCCTTCACCCTGCCAGCAGTAGAAAAGCCCATGGGGACCATGTTGCTGAAATTGCACAGAGGAGCTCATCTGCCATTCTTAAATACCTCAAGTCAAGAGGTGGCCGCTATATACCTGCAGCACCAAAATTATTTGAAGCCAAGCCAATAGCACAACTCCTGTATGGTGCCCAGCATGGCCCCTTCTCGAATTTTGCACCATTGGAACTTGTGCAATCCAAATTTCTAAGATCAGCCCTTCAAGTCCCAAAATCTGTCTCTAATGCTGCCCTGAGACTAGAGACAGGCCTCATGAAAGTGGAGACCAGGGTGTGGGTGGTCATACTCATCTATTGGCTCAGATTATCCCTTTTTCCCCTTGGCCTTGCCCCATTAACTATGAGGGATGACTTTCAGTCCACATGGACACCGGCAGTGAAGACTAAAATCTCATCCTTGGGCTTCTCTCCAGATCTACTACTCAGCAGGGGATAGGATCAGGCCAAGGCACTCATCAAACAGCGTGTAGCAGACAGAGCACCAATTGGACTTAGCCAGGTCCCCAACCTTTATTGCCAGTGAATTCAGCAGGTATTCTGCCTCCCCTATGACATAACTAAACTCCAGGTACCCAACCGTTGGAGGGCCTTTACTCTGGCAAGATGTCACACACACACCCCTCCAGCTGTCTTTGAAGGCTGATACAGGAAGACTCCTTACCCTGTGAGGAAGAGACAAGGCCCCTGTGACTCTGGTCACACACAGACGACAGAGCATGTGCTCCTCCAGTGCCAGTTTTATAGAGACATTCGTACTAGCCTCATCTCACCATTACTGTATAAATACTGAAGGTGCCCAGGACAATTTTACACCTCCCTGCTGCTCTCAGATACCAACCGTGCTACAACAGACAACGTTGCCAGGTTCTGCGCAGCAGCGCTTAAAATTCGCCGGATGACGACCGGTGCCACAAACTAGCATTTATTTTATCACACTAGAGTACTGTATAGATACACTAACCTTTATGGTCCCCTATACCCATCTAATGTTCCTACCCCTCCTTCTAGATTTTCTTTTCTTCCCTTTTTCCTTTTCTTTTACACTTCAGTGTTTTAGCTTTCTATATTAGATTTTAATGTATTTTCTATGCTTTTAACTGACTGTATCCCACCCTCCTCATACTGGGCTTTGACTGTAAAAGATTTATTTGTTTGAACTAACTATTTTTCAGAAAAGCCTTTGATTTTTGAAGTTTCTGGATAATGTGTTCCAAAATATTGCAGCCACCACAGAAATATCTTTTTCTTGCAGTTCTCAGTATTTCATTCAGTGGGAGGAACTGGTAATAGATTTTGAGCAGATGTTAGTGGTTGTGGGAAATGGTGTTCTCTTGGTTTAGGACAGTATTACTGTATTGTTGTTGTTGTTATTATTATTTTATCCTGCCTATCTGTCTCTGTCTGTCTCAAGGCAGCAAACATACTTAATACTCCTGCCTCCTGTTTCACTACAATAACAACCCTGGAAGGTGGGTTGGGTTGAGAGAAAGAGGTCACCCACATGGCTTTCGTGCCTAAGGGAGGCCTAGAATTCAGAGTCTCCTGGTTTCTAGGTCAGCATCTTAACCACTACACCAAACTGGCTCTTACTTTTATATTTTATTCTACTTACTTTATTATTACTATTTATTTATTATACTTACTTTAAAATAAATTTTGCTTCTTTCTAGAAGAAGTTGCCATTTTAATGCTGTCTTTTGTGCTTCTGTCAGAGCTTGAAATTCTTGGACCTAGTGGAGTGATCCCAGTTTAATTTGTTAAAACTGCACATAGGTCTGCAAAGAACCATAATTCAGCAATAAAACGTTCCCCTCCAGAATGGGGTATAATGATCAGAAGACTAAATTTTCTGCAGGGCAAATAACAGTAAATGCTTACTTTTCACAATTTCTCTAGAAAGAAAGTACATTTAAAATGAATCAAAATGATTAAACAATTAGCTGCAATTATCACTTCAATATAAATGCTGTCCCAAGAGTAAATTGCTTATGTCCAATTGGTTTCTGTAGAGTGCTCATAATATATATTAGCTCTGAAGCAAAACTAGTGATGCCTTTTGATATCGTAGGAGTTTAGTAAATTTATGGTGGAATAGCTTTTAATAGGATGGAGTCTGTTTCATTAAATGCAGCAACTGGCATCAAGATTTACAAGCATTTTTGTATCCATAAATTTCCATCATCTGAATTGGCCCCAAACATTATTGATGAGAGATCCCAGGAATTTTGCTGGCATAAAAAGCCCTAAAAGAATAAACTCAAGTAGAAAACTATTTCTGATGTTCTTACCGTGTAACCTAAAGTTTCTTCAGCTATTATATCTGAGAGAGTGCAGAAGTGAAGAGTGCCTGTGTGGTCAGTTAGATCAACTAGTAAATCAAAGCTGGCAAACACTGGCACAGCATCAGCATCTAAGGAGTTAGTGCTGCTACAGAAAGAACATGTATTTGTCTTTTCATTGACAACATAGTGGCACTTGACACTACAAAGAAAAAAAGAAAAAGGAAACATATACTGTACATTAATATGTATACAGCTAACTGATTTTCAAATTGATTTTTCTGTGTTACAACTATTTTTTCCAAATTAAGCAGACTGATGAATGGAAAGTGGTTTGATCATTGAATCCATAACCAAAGGAGATAGTAGACTTCACTGAATAGATTAAAGCAGAAGCTGGGTAACCATTTGGCAGGGATGCTTTAATTAGGCTTACTACAATGAGCAGGGGGTTCGATTTCAGAGCCTAAAGAGTCCATTTCAATGTACAAATTCAGTGGCTTTCCAGAATAATTTGAAATTGAGAAGAGAATAAATGTCCAGGATGCTACTGAGTATAACCTAATGAGGTACTTACCATCTGTTCCGTATTACTTTACTTGCTTCATTATCAATATTCAATGTAGAAATGTAGGCAAAAATAATGCCATAAAATGGTTCTGGTTTTCCATCATTTTGCAAAGCTTTCATCTTTAATTGTTCCACAGTATAAATGTCAGCTATTGTCTGCACTACAGATAACAAGAAAAAAGTCCATCTGAAAACAAATCTTGACTGAAGTCAAACTCATGAATGGCTTCATTCTGCAAAGCAACATGAGACTTCAGGGCAGCATGATCCCCAACCCCTATAATAAGCTAATAATTGCTGGGTTCATGCAACACACTAACCACAATTTACAAACCACAGTGACTAGATTCATACATAATGCAAAACCATAAACCAAACAAATTATATTGTCCGTTAGCATGATGAAAGATTTAGGAAATTTCCATTCACTTCAGTGGATTTTGCAGTTAAAAACAAACCAGAGCAAAATAATTTAAAATAAAGTATAGATCAAATAGATACTGATTTATGTATGTATTGCCTTTTCACCCTGTAAGGATCACTGGAAGAATAATTTCCTTCTTTGTGATAACCAGAATTGTTACTTTTTCATGAATCTGGTTTCCCAGACTGGTCTAACCTTGTAGTCATTGGCCTGTAGTAGCTGAATATTCTTCATTTCAAAACTATTATTTCTCCAATTTGTGTGCCATTTCCTTGGGAAACATGATTAGACAGACAGACAGACAGACAGATGTTTTAGGTTTTATACAAGCAAAGTTCCAATCAGTTATAAGGAGTGGCTACTATTTAAAAGAGAGAACTGACAATTAAGATCTCAATGATCATATAAGAAGCAATTAAACTATTTAAAAAAACACTCACAATTTATGGACTCCTTGAACTGATCTCTCATTTCATCATCCAAGTCTAATATTTCTGGACTTTGTCTTATAAAGTTGAATAAAATATTTGCTTCTGCTGTATCTTGAAAAAATATTTTTCAATACAATATTAATACAAGTAAATCTGCAATGCCACAACATATTATGAGAATCTTAGATGAAAGACTTGTATGTTACAGATGATGCAGGGGTGGGTGGGGGGAGCCATTATAACTTCAAACCTATAAAATGGCCTTACAGAAAAACAGTAAGGTTGGCAGGGGATCTCTACTAAATTTGCTTTCTCTAAAAAAAATAAGAGTTGGAGGTTAAACCTTTGTATATGCATAGCTATAATTATTTATTACCATATTTATGGAAACTTTTATTTCAGATCAAAATCACTGATTTTAAATTCATTAGAATCAATAAAATTCTATTATTCTATTCTATTATTTATTCTATTATTCTATTAAAATTCTATTATTCTATTCTATTCCATTCATTAGAATCAATAAAATAAGGCATTTTATGATATATTAAACAGGATTTAAGAACTATTTCTTACCAGGATTAATAGTAATGATGGTCCTTGAGATTACAGTTGCAATCATACAGTTTCTAAATTTGTCAAAATTTATTCTTACATCAGATGCAAATATTACTGAGAAAGAAAATACAATGTGATTATTCCAGGCAAACTTTAGATAGCTTAACAAAATCTACTGTATTGAAAATGAAAAGATGGTACCTGTTTCTTGGGGTACCCAGCTCTGTGCAAGCTGAATAGATTCATGGTCCCAGCTGAAAAAACAATAAGTTAATACAAACAAATGCTTATTTGTTTAAAGTGTTTATGATTGTAAATAACCAGGGAAGTATCCAAATTTTAAAAGCATATAAGCATATACTAATACTATAAATAAAACTAGTAAATAAAAGACAAAAACAAACAAAGCAAACACATGATCGATCAAATGTTTCTCTGAACCTATAACATTACCTCCCTCCCTAAAAATTACACAATCAGGAACTATCCTACTAAAGGGATTCCAGAGCAAGTAGAAAGACCTTTCTTTTATCTTCACATAAAATGTCCTTCCAAACAGAAAAATACTTGACAATGGGTTTAACTCAATACCATAGGATAGCTATTACCAGAGCAAGATTCAAGCAGATTCTATGGTCAACTATGGACAATTTCACCAAGTGCCATATTTTGAGAGAATATGTGTCTATGGAGCAATAGAAATAGAAGACCTGGCACATGTCCTATTCAGCAGTCAAGGGCTCCCTACTTACAGATATTACTTGACAGAACCATATATTGGGACTCTAACAAAAGATGATCTTATTTCCTTCAGGGCACAAACTTATATGGAATCACTAGAACTGTTAAGTTTATAGCCATGGCTGTCCAACAGAAAATATGGTTTATAGAACACATTGGGGTTGCATGCAAAGGTGATGAATTCACCTAAACACACAAAGTTTTCGAATTTTAATATCCATCTTATTATAAGGTGGATATTATAATCTTATAAGAGAGCCAGTTTGGATTAATGGTTAAGGCAACAGTTCTAGTCCCGCCTTAGGCATGAAAGCCGGCTGGGTGACCTTGGGCCAGTTCCTCTCTCTCAGCCCAACCCACCTCACAGGGTTGTTGTTGTGGGGAAAATAGGAGGAGGAAGGAGTATTTGGTACCTTTGCCACCTTGAGTTATTTATTAAAAAAAAATAAAGGTGGGATAAAAAAATCAAATAATTCATTTTATTGTTTTACAGGTTTTATAGTTTTAAATTGTTTATTTTGTTGTAAACTGCACAGAGTCTGCCTTTGGGGGGAGATGGGCGGTGACAGAAATTTGAAATATAAATAAATAAATAAATAAATAACTCTGCACTCTAGTTTATCTTATACTATTTTATCTTACTTTTCATCCTTACTTAACTTACCTTACTATATTTTATCTATTTTATCTCACTGTAGTCTAGTCTCTAATAGGTAGAAGGCTTCATATGAGAAGACACATCCAGACAGGTTAGATTTAAGAGGTTCAAAATATCAGGGCTGTGCAGCACTTTGGATATGGTTCTAAGAAGATATGTCTGAACAAGTGGAGGGCATGAATATAGCACTTATCTGCAACTCCTTAAAACAGCTATTTTAAAGGGTCATAGAGGCACATGCTTCAGCAAAGGATCGTTACCTTGTTGTGGTGCTGGAGCTTGAGCACCTCAATGATGCCATGAGCTAAACCGTGAAGGGCCACCCAAGACGGGAAGGTCATGACAGAGAGGTCAGACTAAATGCGATCCCTGGGGAAGGTAATGGCAACCCACCCCAGTATTCTTGCCGTGAAAACTAAATGGATCAGTACAACCAGAGATATGTCAGTATACCATCGGAAGATGAGACCCCCAGGTCGGAAGATGGTCAAAATGCTACTGGGGAGGAACAGAGGATGAGCTCAACTAGCCCCAGACGTGATGACGCAGCTAGCTCAAAGCCGAAAGGACGGCTAGCGGCCGACGGTGCTGGTGGTGAACGGCGAATCCGATGTTCTAAGGATCAACATACCATTGGAACCTGGAATGTAAGATCTATGAGCCAGGGCAAATTGGATGTGGTTATTGGTGAGATGTCAAGATTAAAGATAGACATTCTGGGCGTCAGTGAACTGAAATGGACTGGAATGGGCCACTTCACATCAAATGACCACCAGATCTACTACTGTGGACAAGAGGACCACAGAAGAAATGGAGTAGCCTTCATAATTAATAGTCAAGTGGCTAAAGCAGTGCTTGGATACAACCCAAAAAACGACAGAATGATCTCAATTCGAATTCAGGGCAAGCCATCTAACATCACAGTGATCCAAATATACGCCCCAAACACAGATGCTGAAGAAGCTGAAGTAGAGCAGTTCTATGAGGATCTGCAGCACCTACTGGACAACACGCCTAAAAGAGATGTTATTTTCATCACAGGAGACTGGAATGCTAAGGTGGGCAGTCAAATGACACCTCGAATTACAGGTAAGTATGGCCTGGGAGAACAAAATGAAGCAGGACATAGGCTGATAGAATTTTGCCAAGACAATTCACTCTGCATAACAAACACTCTCTTCCAACAACCTAAGAGACGGCTTTATACATGGACTTCACCAGATGGACAACACCGAAATCAGATTGATTACATCCTTTGCAGCCAAAGGTGGCGGACATCTGTACAGTCGGTAAAAACAAGGCCTGGAGCTGACTGTAGTTCCGATCACAAACTTCTTCTTGCACAATTTAGGATCAGACTAAAGAGATTAGGGAAGACCCACAGATCAGCTAGATATGAGCTCACTAATATTCCTAAGGAATATGCAGTGGAGGTGAAGAATAGATTTAAGGGACTGGACTTAGAAGATAGGGTCCCAGAAGAACTCTGGACAGAAGTTGGCAGCATTGTTCAGGAGGCGGCAACAAAATACATCCCAAAGAAAGAGAAAACCAAGAAGGCAAAATGGCTGTCTGCTGAGACACTAGAAGTAGCCCAAGAAAGAAGGAAAGCAAAAGGCAACAGTGATAGGGGGAGATATGCCCAATTAAATGCAAAATTCCAGAGGTTAGCCAGAAGAGCTAAGGAATTATTTTTAAACAAGCAATGTGCGGAAGTCGAAGAAGACAATAGAATAGGAAGGACAAGAGACCTCTTCCAGAAAATTAGAAACATTGGAGGTAAATTCCAGGCCAAAATGGATATGATCAAAAACAAAGATGGCAAGGACCTAACAGAAGAAGAAGAGATCAAGAAAAGGTGGCAAGAATATACAGAAGACCTGTATAGGAAGGATAACAATATCGGGGATAGCTTTGACGGTGTGGTCAGTGAGCTAGAGCCAGACATCCTGAAGAGTGAGGTTGAGTGGGCCTTAAGAAGCATTGCTAATAACAAGGCAGCAGGAGACGACGGCATCCCAGCTGAACTGTTCAAAATCTTGCAAGATGATTGTCATGAGTGCCGTTGAGCTGAAGACATCAGCGCAATGGCACACATGACAATAACAAGGAAACAGGGGAAGGGGCTCAAGATAAGTAACCATCAACTTACAAAGACTAAAGAACAAGACACAATGGCTAAGCGGATCGCGAGGCACACCCAAGCTGTTAGCGCTAGCGCACCGGAGATCGCCCAGCTGACAGCAATCACCGGAGGAATAGGGAAACCGATGATGGGAGATCCCGGAGCGCCAGCGGGGCCTCGCAACCCCTCACCTACCGGCAAGACAGCATGTTGGACAAAGGGGGGTGACGTAACCGCGAGTGAGGGGGCGCTGACCGGCGCGGGGTATTTAAACCCCGCACCGGCGCGCTCCTGTCACTCTCAGCTTTTTTCTACCACTGTATCTACACTACGAATAAACCAGAGCCTGCTTCAACGGAATCAGTGTCTGTGTGTTACTCGGAGGTAGGCAGCGCATGACATAAAGCTGAGAGTCATAAACTCAGCCTCACCGAGCCCCACCGGACGACAACGATCCGCGGGAGGAGTAGACGGCGAGAAGACCAGGAACGATGAGGCCGGCGCGACGCGGACAAGGGGGGCGAGCCGCATGGCAAGAAGCAGAAGAGGAGCGATCGAGGCCAGAGGCACCGCGGACTCCCGGAGCCATGGACGCCCACCCGGCCCAACCCGAGCCTCAGCTCCAACCCCAAGGGGAGATGGCGACGGAGGCAACCGGGCCACGGGAGGGAGCAACATACCTCCCGAAACCAGCGGAGAACCCCGCGCCCCACATCGCACCCCAGCCACGGGCGTGGAGCGGCAGCCCAACGGCGGTAAACACGGGGGAGGACGAAGAAGCAACCCAGCTGACGGCGGAGGAAACGGACCAACGGTCGGGAGGGCCTGAACCCCACCGGCGACCCACCCCCGCCGACACACCGATGGAACCGGCCCCAGCGGCGGCGCGGATCGCGGACGAGGACGCACAAGCTAGACTCGCGGCCATGGAGACCCAACTGAAGGAACTCCGGACCATGCTTCAGTCGTTGATGTCCCCCGCGCCGCCCAACGACGTCCCCGCACAGGTCCACACCTCGAGCGAGGCGGCGAACTCCCACGGGCCAGATGACGGTCAACAAACGGCCCAGGCGGACGCCACCGCAGGCCGGGAAGCGAGAGGAAGGGGCTCACAAAACGCCCGGGCCCCAAAGGACTTCCCCATCTTCTTTGATGGGAACCCCGCGAAACTGTCGTTCTTCATCACGAACGCCAGGGAGTTCATGGGGAGGCACGGACACTCCTATGACTCCGAAGCGGACAAGATCGCAGCCGTGGCGATCAAACTACAAGACCGGGCGGCGGACTGGTACGTCCAACTGTACGAGTCCAGCTCCCCCGCCCTCGCCAACTTCCCCGCCTTCATCAACGAGATGAAGAGCTACTTTGAGGACCCACTAGCCAACGTGAGGGCGAAAAGCGCACTCCAAAGACTTAAACAGGGCGCACGCACTGTCCCGGACTACGCCCTCGAGTTCAAAGCCCTCGCAGGGAAGGTCAATGACTGGTCCGAGACCACCCTGCTGGAAATGTTCAAAAGGGGGCTCAACCGCGACGTACTCCAATGGGCCCTCTACCGCGACGACCCAGAGACTCTACACGGGTGGATCCACCTCGCGGGGAAAGCAGAACACGCGCACCGCACCTTCCTCATGACAACTACGGAAGACACAACCAACACCTGGCAAAAGGTACCCGCACCACACGGGGGGACGGCCGGTCCCACATACCCTAGGAAGAAATTTAATCGCGGGCCCTGCGGGAGGTGTGGAAAACTGGGGCACCAGACGGCAGACTGCTTCGCCAACCGACCACCGGCCAGTGTGCCTAAACCCGCCCCGAAAACTAGCATCAAACCACCTAAACCGCCGCCGCCCCCTCACCGCCGAATGACCGGAGCCACAGCAACACCAGAGGAAGGCTGGGACGCCTACTGGGGGAAGAGGACGCCGTAGACCCAGACCAGCCGGCGGGAAACGCTCCCCGCCTGCCCTGAAACGCGTTGCGAGGCAGGCGGTGGGACAGCAGCGCGGACCACCTCGATGGAACGGCGAAAGCTCCGTTATAATGGCGGCAATCAAACTCTCTGCCGGCAATGGAGCCACCACGGCCGCGGCACTAGTGGACTCGGGGTGCTCGAAAAACCTCATCCACCCCGACTTAGTCGCCAAACCCGACCTCCGCTGCTCCCCCCTCCCCACGCTGCTGGCATTCCACCAGCTGGACGGCTCAACAGCGGGAGGGAAACCAGCCACGATGCAGACCGAGCCGGTCACCCTGCAAATGGGCACTCACACCGAACGCACATCGTTCGTTGTCACCCACATCGGACGACCCATTGCAGTCTTGGGAATGCCATGGCTCGCGACAAACAACCCGCGCATCGACTGGGAGACCCGCACCTTCACATTTGGCGACGGCGAGTACCGGGCGCCAGTTCCGGCGGGCAGAACCAACCCCACTGTGGGACGAGCAGAGGCGACTACACAGGACAACGCAGCTACCACAGCAGACAATACGCCGACTTCTCCGAGGTCTTCGGAGAGGCGGAAGCTGACCAACTACCCCCCCACCGCAAGACGGACTGCCGGATTGACCTGCTGCCCGACGTCCCCTTACCTAGACCGAAGATCTACTCGATGACCCCGAAGGAGATGGCAACCCTCCGGGAGTTCATCGATAAAAACCTAGAGAGGGGATTCAATACTGTGCTCACCGGTCGGAGCCCCCGTCTTATTCCGGGAGAAGAAAGACGGCACCCTACGGCTCTGCACCGACTACTGGGGCCTAAACGCGGCTTCCCTGTCCAACAAATACCCCTTACCCCTGGTGAAAGATATGCTCGCCCACCTGTCCACGGGCAAGGTCTTCTCCAAGCTGGACCTTCGCAAGGCGTACTACCGCATCCGAATCAGGGAGGGGGACGAATGGAAGACTGCGTTCAACTGCCCCCTAGGCGCCTTCCAGTACAAAGTGCTGCCGTTCGGACTCGCGGGGGCCCCGGGGGTGTTTATGCAGCTCATCAATGAGGTCCTGCATGAACACCTGTTCAAAGGAGTCCTCGTCTACATAGACGACGTCCTTATCTACACTAAAACGCACGAGGAACATGTGACCCTAGTCAGACAAGTCCTCGATAAGCTCAGAAGGGCGCAGCTCTATGCCAAACCCGCAAAGTGCGAATTCCATAAAGCGCGCCTAGACTACCTGGGGTACCGAATCTCCGGAGACGGCATAGAAATGGACCCCGCAAAAGTCGAGGCGGTGCTGAACTGGGAACGCCCCTGCAACAGACGCCAACTCCAGAGCTTCCTCGGCTTCGCGAATTTTTACAGATCATTCGCCCGGGGGTTCGCAGAGATAGCCCTCCCCCTAACGGACCTCCTCAAAACCAAAGGGGTGGGGGACACCCGACGCGCCAAGAACCTGGGCACAGTATTGAATTGGACTCCCGCGTGCCAGACCGCATTCAATAAGTTGAAAGCGCTGTTCACCACAGAGCCAATCCTCGCGCACCCGGACCCAGAACGGCCGTTCGTGGTCCAAGCCGACGCCTCAGACTTCTCCCTGGGGGCCATCCTACTCCAAAAGGACCCCACAGGACTCCTGAAACCATGCGCCTACCTGTCGAGGAAATTCTCCGAGACAGAAAGGCGATGGCATGTCTGGGAGAAGGAAGCCTTCGCGGTAAAATCGGTGCTGGAAACATGGCGACACCTACTCGAAGGAGCCGCCCAACCATTCGAGGTCTGGACCGACCACCGGAACCTCGAGGCCCTCCAAACGCCCAGACGCCTCAGCCCAAAACAGGTCCGATGGGCCCAATTCTTCAGCCGCTTCAACTTCCAGCTGAAGTTCATGCCGGGTAAAAAGAACTTCCTGGCTGACGCCCTTTCCCGACTGCCCCAAGACGAAGAGCCCGCCCCAGACACCATTGGGACGGTCCTATCCGCTTCTCAACTGGGGATGGCCGTGACCACCCGGAGCGGCGTTCGGAGGCAGCTCGACTTTACGGCGCAACCGACGGCGGGACAACCTGTGACCAGACGACGCCAACCGCAACTACCAGGGGGGATACTCACGGACCTCGCCGCCGCCCTCAAAACCGACCCCTGGTTCCTGGCAAACCCCGACAAGGTAACGATGGCACAGGACCTGGCATGGGAGGAAGGCAGAATCTATGTCCCGGACTCGCAACGCCAAGCGATCTTACATAGATCCCACGACGCCAAGCAAGCGGGACACTTTGGGTTCCTTAAGACCCTGCACCTAACAAGGCGTCAATTCTGGTGGCCCGCGCAACGATGGGACGTGAAAGCTTACGTAGCGTCCTGCCCAACGTGCGCCAGAGCCAAACGGGCACCAGGCAAACCCGCGGGGCTTCTACAACAGGTGGCAGAACCCTCCCGCCCATGGGAGGAAATCTCCATGGATTTTATAGTGGACCTCCCACCCAGCCAGAAGAAAACGGCCATTTGGGTGGTGAAAGACTATTTTTCGAAACAGGCCCACTTCATCCCCTGCACATCGGTCCCGTCCGCACAACTAGCCAAACTCTTCCTCATCCACGTGTACAGGTTACACGGATGTCTCACACGTGTGGTGACCAACAGGGGCACACAATTCACTTCTAAATTCTGGCGGGCCTTCCTAAAGCTGACGGGGACCCAACAGGCCCTATCCACTGCCTGGCACCCCCAGACGGACGGAGCCACAGAGGTCCTTAATGCCACCCTAGAACAATTCATACGCTCATACACCAACTACCATCAAGACGACTGGGCCGAACTGCTCCCGTTCGCCGAAGTCGCATACAACAACGCCATTCACACGAGCATGGGGAAAACTCCGTTCGAGGTAGTCTCGGGGCGCGACTTCGTCCCCATACCGGAGCTACCACAACCCCCGGAGCCCCAGGTGGACGCTAGCAACTGGGGACGGAAGATTGCGGAATCGTGGCCAATAATCACGGCAGCGCTGAAGGAAGCACAGGCGGCCTACAAAGAGCAGGCCGACAAGCACCGGCGCCAACAACCGACGTTCCAGGCGGGGGATATGGTCTACCTATCCACCAAATTCCTAAAGTCGCCCCAACCCTCGAAAAAACTGGGGCCTAAGTACATCGGGCCGTTCCGAGTCACGCAGAACCCGGTGGCAATATGCCTGGACCTGCCACACAACCTACGGAGACTCCACCCGGTATTCCACACCAGCCTCCTGAAACCGGCAACCACCTCCCGATGGCACCCAAGCACGCCACTGCCCTCACCAGTGATGATCGACGGCCAACATCACTTTGACGTAAGGGACATACTCGACTCCCGCAGGCAACGGGGAACTTTACACTATTTGGTCAGGTGGAAACACTTCCCCCACCCAGAATGGGTGGCGGCGCACAACGTTAACGCGCCTGACCTGACCCGGGCTTTTCACCGGGCATACCCCGACAAGCCTAAGGCAAAACCAGCAAACCGGCACCTGCATAACCCCTCCCCCGCGCCCCCCCCGCCTACCGTGCCCCAAGGGAAAGGGCCCCCCCAAGCCCGCGACTTGGGTGGACCTCCCCCCCCGGGACTCACCCCCCCCGTCCCAGGCCCACGAGGCAGTGACAAGCGGTCGCCAGCACCCTCCCCCCGCCCCGGGCCCACGGGGGAGTGGCAATCAAGTCAACAGTGCATCCTGGGGGCAACGCCCAGGAGCACACATAACAAAGGCGACGCACTTAGAATAAAAAATAAGGGCCCTACCTGGAGCTGATAAGCACCCGACCAGCCACGCCTCTCTCCTCGTCGAACTGAACCAAACAAACAGGGTGTGGCCGGAGCATGCGCACGCCCAGGGTGTGACCGGGGCATGCGCACGAAGAACACACCCTACAGGGACACGTGGTAGAGGGCGGAACAAAGGGAGGGGCGAAAACACTCCGGCGGGAAATTCGGAAAAAAAAACAAACACCATTTTGACAGCTCTCCTGAAAAAACAACAACAACAACAACAACAGAAAAAACCCGGAAAGCCGGGGGGGGGCACTATTCGGACAGGGGGCAGTATGTCATGAGTGCCATTGAGCTGAAGACATCAGCGCAATGGCACACATGACAATAACAAGGAAACAGGGGAAGGGGCTCAAGATAAGTAGCCATCAACTTACAAAGACTAAAGAACAAGACACAATGGCTAAGCGGATCGCGAGGCACACCCAAGCTGTTAGCGCTAGCGCAACGGAGATCGCCCAGCTGACAGCAATCACCGGAGGAATAGGGAAACCGATGATGGGCGATCCTGGAGCGCCAGCGGGGCCTCGCAACCCCTCACCTACCGGCAAGACAGCATGTTGGACAAAGGGGGGTGACGTAACCGCGAGTGAGGGGGCGCTGACCGGCGCGGGGTATTTAAACCCCGCACCGGTGCGCTCCTGTCACTCTCAGCTTTTTTCTACCACTGTATCTACACTACGAATAAACCAGAGCCTGCTTCAACGAAATCAGTGTCTGTGTGTTACTCGGAGGTAGGCAGCGCATGACAATGATGCTGTCAAGGTAATGCATGCTATATGCCAGCAAATTTGGAAAACACAAGAATGGCCATCAGATTGGAAAAAATCAACTTATATCCCCATACCAAAAAAGGGAAACACTAAAGAATGTTCAAACTATCGAACAGTGGCACTCATTTCACATGCCAGTAAGGTAATGCTCAAGATCCTGCAAGGTAGACTTCAGCAATTCATGGAGCGAGAATTGCCAGATGTACAAGCTGGGTTTAGAAAAGGCAGAGGAACTAGAGACCAAATTGCCAATATCCGCTGGATAATGGAAAAAGCCAGGGAGTTTCAGAAAAACATCTATTTCTGTTTTATTGACTATTCTAAAGCCTCTGACTGTGTGGACCATAACAAATTGTGGCAAGTTCTTAGTGGTATGGGGATACCAAGTCATCTTGTATGCCTCCTGAAGAATCTGTATAACGACCAACTAGCAACAGTAAGAACAGACCACGGAACAACGGACTGGTTTAAGATTGGGAAAGGAGTACGGCAGGGCTGTATACTCTCACCCTACCTATTCAACTTGTATGCAGAACACATCATGCGACAAGCTGGCCTTGAGGAATCCAAGGCTGGAGTTAAAATCTCTGGAAGAAACATTAACAATCTCAGATATGCAGATGATACCACTTTGATGGCTGAAAGTGAAGAGGAACTGAGGAGCCTTATGATGAAGGTGAAAGAAGAAAGTGCAAAAGCTGGCTTGCAGCTAAACCTCAAAAAAACCAAGATTATGGCAACCAGCTTGATTGATAACTGGCAAATAGAGGGAGAAAATGTAGAAGCAGTGAAAGACTTTGTATTCCTAGGTGCAAAGATGCTGACTGCAGTCAGGAAATCAGAAGACGCTTAATCCTTGGGAGAAGAGCAATGACAAATCTCGATAAAATAGTTAAGAGCAGAGACATCACACTGACAACAAAGGCCCGCATAGTTAAAGCAATGGTGTTCCCTGTAGTAACATATGGCTGCGAGAGCTGGACCATAAGGAAGGCTGAGCAAAGGAAGATCGATGTTTTTGAACTGTGGTGTTGGAGGAAAATTCTGAGAGTGCCTTGGACTGCAAGAAGATCCAACCAGTCCATCCTCCAGGAAATAAAGCCAGACTGCTCACTTGAGGGAATGATATTAAAGGCAAAACTGAAATACTTTGGCCACATAATGAGAAGACAGGACACCCTGGAGAAGATGCTGATGCTAGGGAGAGTGGAAGGCAAAAGGAAGAGGGGCCGACCAAGGGCAAGATGGATGGATGATATTCTAGAGGTGACGGACTCGTCCCTGGGGGAGCTGGGGGTGTTGACGACCGACAGGAAGCTCTGGCGTGGGCTGGTCCATGAAGTCACGAAGAGTCGGAAGCGACTAAACGAATAAACAACAACAGAGGCACATGTCACCATATGCTCCGAAGCCTCCTTTTGGAATTCACCAAAAGTTCTGCACAGAACTCAAAAAACACAGCGCAATGATAGTGAACTATCAGCTAAGTACATTTGAAGACTGAAGTAATTAATCTTGCAAACAGCAAATAGCAACATGCAGAGAAGTACATGTTCTTTGTCTCTCCAGTCTGCATCTTCAGGTCACATTTTCCTAAAATGTTAACCTCAGTTATCTATCTTGTTATAAGCCCTGCTGGGTAGAACAGACCAGGAAATCAAGTCTACAGGAGAACTAGAACTACTTTTATTTAGGTAAAGGTAAAGGTTTCCCTTGACGTAAAGTCCAGTCGAATCCAACTCTAGGGGGCGGTGCTCATCTCCGTTTCTAAGCCTTGGAGCCGGCGTTGTCATAGACACTTCCGGGTCATGTGGCCAGCATGACTCGGAACGCCGTTACCTTCCCGCCGAAGCGGTACCTATTGATCTACTCACATTTGCATGTTTTCGAACTGCTAGGTGAGCAGGAGCTGGGACGAACAACGGGAGCTCACCCCGCTGCGCGGTTTCGAACCGCCGACCTTCCGATCAGCAGCTCAGCGGTTTAACCCGCAGCGCCACCGCGTCCACTTTTATTTAGATAGGCTATAATAACAGAATCTTCCAAGTCTGATTGTGCTACATTTCCCCCACCCCTTCTTATCCTCTGGTGAATCAGGGAGGGACCTGCCTGAGCCACTTCTGAATGTTAACTCATTTTTCAGTGCTACCACCCCCTTTGCCTTGTTAACATTTCTTGCATATTTCCATTAAGGTCATTGTCCTTACTCTCTACACTTGTATGTGGGCAATGGGATTAAAAACTTTTTTTCAAATTCAAAAGCCCATAGATGAGGAACTTCCCTTTCTCTTTGGAGAGTCCTGGATGCAAAATTTTCCTGACTAACAAAAATGAGAGGTGGTTCTGTGTTCAAAGTTCTTGAACCTTATTTGGGAATGACAGCCCACGTGCCTTTCAGAGCCATTGACTGACACCTGTTCCATATCCTTTCCTTTGTTGCTTTTCTGTTAATAGGTAAGGGCAGAAGAAGCACCATGTGTTATCATGTAGCACATCTGATAGCCTGCAATTCCAATCACAATTGTTCCAAATATTCACTAATCTAGTTTTTATCCTGTTTTTCTATAGATACTGTGTTTTTTAGAGGAAAAGCAGGAGAAATGTAATTATCTATCTGTTTATTTATCTGAAAGCCTCAGACCTCCATGACTAGTAATAAATATTTTCCTTACAGGCAGTATTTTTTGCTGTAGCCCAAATCCCAAAAAGTCTGTCAGTATTAACCTAGAAAAACAAGACTGTGGGAGCAAAGTGTGGCAAAAACCCTTATACAAGTAGGATATTTGTTAATTCATTACATTTCCTACTGGAACTGCTAGAAATATTCTAAGAGATCTTTTCTACCTCTCCTAGGAGTTCATTCTACATTTGATTTATCTAAGCATTTTCATTTGTCTAGAAAATTATATTGACATGTCCATGAAGTCACCAGAAATCAACCTTGGCTCAAAGGAGATTATTTTTATGCAACTGAAATATTAAATTACTAAAATATTTGATTCCACCCCTACTTTGCAAGTATTCTCTTTCTGTATCTATGGCTGACCTGCAACAATTTAAGTGACCCCACTGGAGTTTTCCTATAAAAGTTACTGATCTTCTAATTATCTAGGAGTATCAGCAATGGAAGTAGCAGCTTTTCTGCGTCTCTGGAATCCATCTCTGACACAGAATTGCTGTTAGTTTTAAAAGAGGTTTTTATAAATTGGTAATGAATGCAGCGTGATAGCACATACCAAATAAAAACTTGTTTATTATTACTTTGATTTCTATGCTGCTCAGTTCCCTAAGGTTGTATGTGGGCAATGGGATTAAAAATTTGTACAACAACCAGTAACATAGGATTAAAACCACAAAACAGTAATAACATACCATCTAGCTGGTGCACCATCATTTGGAGTACAGTAATCTGCTCCTAAACAGCCATGTCATTATGGAAGGGGGTGGACCATAATACCTAGTGACATTCAAGGATGTTTCACACAAGGGTGACCATCAGTGGCTTGACAGTGGGGGCCTTGTAGATGGCATTCCCTTGATAATGGGATCCTTGGCACACTTCTCTCTCAGTACTCGTTGGACAGGCAGACTCAACCTGGAGTTTGCCTATCCAATCTCAGTCTCAACCCAAAATCAGTCTTAAAGATCTGCAGACCCTGAACCATGTAGGGTTTTAAAGCAACTAGCACCCAACCAGCTGAAGCTTTTGAATTTTCTTCAAGGGCAGCTTCACATACAGTGAGTTGTAATAACCCAATCACAAAGTGACAAAGTAATGAGTGATAGTAGTTATCCAAAATAGCCAGGTTAAGCCATGTTTTTTTGAAGAAGGGTTTTATCACTGCCTCCTTGAAGGTAGAAGGCAACTCTCAAAGATGTATTTACAACTCACAGCCAGCCTTCTGTCACTCTCTGGCAGCTTTCCCTAGTCAGATAGGTTACTAATTGAATCCACAAGTGGCACAGCTAACAGCACAAGTACACTCTCAATTTCCTCATGATCCACAGGTTCAAACTAATCCCAAATAACCTTGCAAAATGAGGCTTCTATCATCTCAGTTGACCTGCCCAACTGGCATCCAACCAAACGTGATCAATTTTATTCTCTAGATACTGACTGAATTTCTTCCAATGACCCTGCAACTATCTTCTGGCCTGGTATCCCCCAATAAGGATCAGGAAATTTTAAACAATGCTACAGGGCAGTTACCTGCAAATGCAACGAAAGAAGTAAACCTGCTTTCCCTCTCTATTGGCTCAAATCTGAGCTCTTATACTGTCTGGACCTCTGCAAAGAGGTTTCCTATGTTGGAAAATTCCTGTGGGTGATTTCCAGTTTGCACCTAGCACATTCCTAGTCATTCCCTCTATCTGGATCAGTACAAGTATACACACCACTCAGTTCAGGTAAAAAAAAAAGCTTAATATTTATTTATTGAAAAGGTGAAAGGCCCCCTGTGCAAGCACCAAGTCATGTCTGACCCTTTGGGGGGACACTGCTTTCGTGACGTTTTCTTGGCAGACTATAGTGGGGTGGTTTGTCATTGCCTTCCTCAGTCGTCACCTTCCCCAGCAAGCTCATTTCACTGACCTCGGAAGGATGGAAGGCTGAGTCGACCTGAGCTGGCTACCCAAGAATCCAGCTTCCGCTGGGATCGAACTTGGGTCGTGGGGAGTTTGGGTTGCAATACTGCGGCCTACCACTCTGCACAAACATGATTTAATAAATAACTGGCAAAATGGGATAAAAGGTAGGCAAAAGCAAGGAGAGAAAGACATGAATCTCTCCTTTTTGGGAGAGATGGGCGATGATAGAAATTTGAAATATAAATGAATGAATGAATGAATAATAGGCAAGAGATAAAAGGTCAGAGAACTTAGTAACAACAATCTACATTCTCAATATTGATATACAAAAGAACTTTCCAAAGCCACTGGAACCAGTACCATTAGTGGGGATAATCCTAAAAGGCAGGGCCTTTGGTTATTTCAGCTTTTACCTTTTTATGTACACAGCAGCAGAATAGAAATACAAAGTAGGGCACCAGGTGTTCCATCCCTATTCTGTACCATTAAAGAAATAATTTGTGAACAGGGATGAGGAATCCAACATCAAGGAGGTTCTGCTGATCATTGTTAAAACTGAATGGTGAACTACATGAACCTTTGGTCAGATCCAGTGTTGTGCTACTTATTGCAGTGTAATATATAAAGCTGTTGAAAATAATGTCTGTAGAAAAATGATCTATGAACTTTATTAGGCAATATGTTACTCCGAGAAAGCAAGATAATCTAACTAACTAAATAGGTTTTTATTTCCTAATCTCTGTGACACCTTTTCCTAATTGATTAGCAGCTCATTTTCATTCTGCATCTCCAGAGGGAAGAATGTATCAATAATTCATAGAAAAAGATAATCTATTCAAAGCTATACTGTTGGGCAGTTTTACCTGTCATAGACATTAATGGATATTGCTGTCACTTAATAAATCCTACTGTATCTCACAAAGGCCACACAATTAATAGGTTTCGGTTAGTGATAATTGTATGCATTTATCCATTGTAGTTTCATATTTTTGTATTCATTGGTATAGCTGAATTATGACTTCAAATGGTGCTTACCATATCATTGCAAAGGAAGACTCACTATCATCATACAGCCTTACTTCACATCTGTGGCCTTTCCGCCTGTCTGAAGTAGCAAAATATTTTGGTTCACCAACCTTCGTAAAGGAAAAAAAGAAAAGAAAACCTGATATTGATCATAATATTGCATGTGTATCTGTTTTGTCAAATAGAAATTATTCTTATATCCATGTTCCCATTACTCAAAGCTCAAACCATTTCAGCAGAAATTAAGCTATAGCAGCACTGGTTATAATTGTAATGTGGATAAATGTATAGTTTATTCTCAGAAAGTCACATCTAAAGGACAACAGCTTATCAAATTGTGGAACATTGCTACAGGAACAAAGGGTTCTTGTTCCACTTGTCAATTATAAAAAAAAATCAGAATTCCTGCATTATTACTAAGAAGCATTCATGGTTAGCAAACTATAACCATTTAAAAAGCTTTGGAAGGAAAGAACCACGTATTTTAAATAAAACAAGGTTTTCTCATGTAGTAAATGCCCCAACCTATAGGGCCAATCAATAT